>NC_046382.1:40352473-40533787 GCF_011125445.2 Fundulus heteroclitus
TAGATTTTCAATTAAATTTTTTTGTATAACCATTTGAGAAACGAGTAACATTTTCTTTCACTTCAAAGTTTTGCACTGCTCTGTGTCGGTCAATCGCATAAAATCCTATTAAAATACGTCTCCGGCTTTGGTCGTAATAAGACCAAACAGAGTTGCAGGGGTATGAATACTTCTGCAAGGCATTTCACACGTTTAAGTTAGAAGAACCTTAGGAGCTGAAAGGTTCACTGGATGTAATGGTCTGTTATCATCAACAAGCTGTTGTTAAAGCTATCTTGTTAGCTTTTGACAGTAAGAAGCAGCTATTCCTCCGCTCAACCAGGAAATCTCCTGATTCTTATTAATAAGGAATTTATAGAAATCAGATGCCTTAAAGTTTCCTGCATCATCTGCACCCTTTTGCCTTTGCAGGGTCCTGCAGTCACTGGGCTAGAGGCGGGGTACACCCTGGACGGGTCGCCGGTCCACCAACGGGAAAGAGAAGTATCTGTTTCTGGCCATAAGTCTTCAAGGAGTCATAGAGCCATTCCCATGCTACCTGGAGATCGTTGAGAAACATTTAAGACAGTTACCAATACTCCCATCATTTACTGTTCTTCCAGACTGTCCAGTAAAATCCAATAGCTCCAGACCTTTAGAACAATCTCCTTTCGATAGATGAGACCAAAACCAAGATGTCAGATTACAAAAAACAGTGCAGCATACGTTTGGTAGTTGGGCTTTGATCACTTGGGCTTGGTTTTCTAACTCCAGGAGCCTGCAACCCACAACAGCATGGTGGACGGGCATCCAACAAACAGCAATCCTCTGGAAGTGTGGGAAGCACTGAAACATTTTACTGGCAACCAAGGCAGTACCTTGAGGGCTCACTTTGAGTCACCCAGGAAGAAGGTCGCCACACAGCCCACCAGCTCAGGGCCTTTCTACGCTCGTCCTGTCATGATTTGGGCCTGTTTGTGTTTTTGGGCTGATGGACCTTTCTTCTCCTCTTCATGCTCCACACTCCTCTCAGCGACTTAGTACTCACTCACCATAATCAGCGTCACCTGCCACTGACTAACTATCATCAAGTCATTCCACCTATATATACCCCCTTATCACCGTCAGTCAGTGCCAGAATGCCTCCCATCTCTCTGCCGGCATGTTGGCTCCCAGATTTTGTGTGCTCCGTCTGCGTATTCTTGTGTTCCTGTGTTTGCTCTGCCCTAACAGGTTCTTCATCTAGCGCTTGTGTTATAGTTCATAGTTCTCCTATGAGGATAAGTGCTCGCTCTGCCCTTCCCGGGGACTCTCCAGCTGTCTGCTCTGGTCACGACTTGGACTGCTCTCTCTGGCTGTACATCCTCTGGTCATGTGCCTGGCTCTGCCATCACCACCTGGTCAGTTCCTGTCATCTACCTTCATCCGCCGTAACAGCCATTACCTGTCTGGTCTGCCACCACATTCACACCCACCAATAAACTTTTAAGAAAACATTTCTCTGTGTCAGCTTGAATATCGAGTTCATTACACATCCTCCAGGAAGGTCAGCTGAGCTCCGTTAAGGAGGCAAATCTGAAGAACCAAATGTACTGTGGGGCACGGTTGGTTGCTTGGGACATCCTCTCTGCCACCTTGGCCTGAATTAAAAGCTTTTGGAGAGACAGCCCACAGATTGTGAAGAGAGGGACACACCCTTCCTCAATGCTGGCGGTCCTCAGGGCTGTGTACTGAGCTCCTTTTTGTACAGCATATACAGACAGCTCCTCTAGAGTTGCCATTGATACCATTAGTGGGTGACACAGCATTAGTCATTAATGGGATTAATAAGTTGGAGCTCACATATCTCCTGGTCATCTAGTATGACATTAGCAGTGAAGAAGGCTCAGTGGTAGCTCTGGTTCCTGAAGGAACTAAGCAAACACAACGTGGAGCAGGGGCTGCTGGTGACCTTCATCTATTGTAACTCTGAGAATGTGCTGACATATGCCATTACTGTGCTGCTTGTACTGTGGCTGTGGCGAATCATAAGATCAGCAGAAGATTAGAGGCTGACCTTTGACTGGATGAGACTGCTAGTCAGTGCTTTTGCAGAGCTGAGACCATAACCAGTGAACACTTCCCTCCATGCCACCATCTGTTCAGCCTACTCCTGAAAGAGATAGAAGAACATCAAAACCCAGAACAAGTGGACAGAGAAACATTATTCACAGCTGACGGCTGTGTACCGTACGTTGGAGCATTATGAGATTGGGTTATATAATGCCTAAGATTCATCTTATCTTACTTGTCTTTCCTTGGAGTCACTGAGTTGACTGTGAACTCATTTGTAGACCAAAGTACTCTTGAAGCTAGCGTCAGACGGGAGGCCATCTGTCCGCCGGGCGAGGCTTAGTGAAAACGGAGTCATGTAACAGAACAAGGGTCCCTTCGCTGCAGCAAACCTACAACAGGATGACTGAAGAGATAAAGGAATCAGGAGGTTACAGGCTCATTGGAAGGCCAGACCATAGTACGACTGAAACATCATGGGGGTGCTTTCAGAGAGCTGTGCAGAAACAGATGGCCATGAATCTCAATGAACTGAAGCGATGATTTAAAGATGCCTGGGCCAATGCTTCTCCATAGTCAAACAGGGTTCTAAATACATATAGACAACAAATACTTTACGTTAACGATCTAAAGGAGGTTCTACAGGGTATAGACTCACGGTTGTGCTTAGTTTTTATTTCTTTGTTTATCAAGAAATGTTGCATCTGTTGCATCTTACACTTGAGATCACACACACACACACACACACACACACACACACACACACACACACACACACACACACACACACACACACTGGAATAGAGAACGTTGACTGGTCAATGAGGACTGGCTTTCCAGTTATCCACCCTTTTTTTTCTCCAAAAAATGGTGCACCTAGAAGTAGGACATGAAGGCCCTTCATTTAGGCTTCAGAGATTCTGTTATTATAAGGAATGTGTAAAATAATAGATACCAACACAGAGTTTTTAACCAGTCTTGACAAGAATGATCCAAATGTTCATTTTCAAGGTTAAAATTCCCAATTATTTGTCAGCTTGTACATTATTACATCTGGAAGTCCGTTTGTTTAATGTTTCTTTTGTGAATTCAAATGGTGAAAAACATACAGACATCCCCTGATATGTCACATCAGCTTGCTCAAACGTATCCTTCTAAAAGCTTTCTATAGATATATATTTTCAGACTGATTGGTCTTGTTTACGTCAACATGGACGTGGGATGTTTTGCCATTTGAATCACCGAGCTTTTGCACCGGCTTTGAATAATCTTCATCCATAGGAAGCTCATTAAGGTCTGACACCTGAGTAAAGTCACCTGAGAGCCTGTTAATCTCTTTAAACGACCTGATTTAGTTATTCTGCATTGTTTCCATAATGACCAGTGGGTCAAAATGAGTTAGTAAAGTAAGATTTGTGGCGGAGGACAAAAGGGGTTTTGAATCTGTTTGCGTCGTACAATCAAGACGATACTAAGTTTGCTAAACCTTTAACACTTTCTTTAATTCTCAGATTGTTCTCAGAGCTAAAGCCCGGATTAAACAGTTTGGAGAAGTGTTTTGAACGCGTCCCAGATTAACATACAGCGACCTAACAGTTTGAATATAAACCTGTTCACAGAGACTGAAGGAGGGGAGGGGAGGGGGGGGGGTTACAGGAATCCTGGGAACTACTGATCCCTACCAGCTCAAGTTTCAAAATAAAACCTCTGTCATGACACACGTTATGTACCGTAGGACACAAGCAATGATTGTTTGTTTGGAGTTATAAAAACAGAAGTTTGAAGGCACAAGGAAGCGTTAACACACGTTAAAATACAACCGCACATGTCTGAGGCTACAGCTGTCAGCAGTTAGCAGAAAGTCAAGCCTAACTGTGGAGCGTTCAGGGCTTCCTTTTATAGGGAAGCCCTGGTCTGTGTCCGCAGATCCAGCGACGGTTCCTGGGCGCACGGAGGCGGCGGTAAACAAGCCATGTTTAGGATATAAATATAGCTGAGACACGAGCGCCATCCTGCTGCGACGTTATGGATGTTGAACAGGTGATAGTGTAAATATGGGAATCAGAGAAGGAAAACACAGCTGAGCGAGATGACACAAAGCTGTCAGGTGTTTTTCTCACGTTGCATATACATGAGGGGGTTTGCTCCTAATATGGACAGTACTGAAAAATGAAAGAGATAGAAATAAACGAGAACAACTGCAGGGAAGCTCTTTTTTGAAAACTTTCAGTAAAAACGTACTAATAAACGCAGCTCTGGGCGAGGCCTCCTTTATTCCCACTAAATCACACAGGAGAATCTCATAAGGAGCTCAAAGTGAAGGGACGTTCCCTCAACATTTTGAAGCAGGTTTGACTTCCAAGCCTCAGACATTTAGTCTGGATTGTTCCTGACGGTTGAGGTCAGAGTAAAGCCCACGGTGAGATCCTAAGAGCTGTCTGAGGCCTTCAGAAAGGACTGCAGCAGCTTATCAGTCTGGTAATGGATTTAAAGAGGTCTCCAATTCATCTGAAGGCAACCAGCCCGCTGTACAGTAAACAGGCTGCAAGCAGAGGTCAGTCAAAGCAGCTGCTAAAATGCCCGGGTCTGGTCGACCAACACAGCCCACACTGAAAGCAGACTGCAAGATGCTGGAGATGCTGCCATGCAGCAGGACGTGGTCAGCTCACCATCACAGAGTCCAACATGACTCCCACCAGGGGTCCGAGAATGTTTGAGGAAATATGAGACCATCTGTAAAAAAAAAAAAAGCTAAAGCAGAACTGGACCCTGCAGTGTGAAAATGGCTCAGAGCATATCAGCAAAGGCATCACTGAGGGGCGGAGGGGTGACTTGAAACAGGCTATTCACGCAAAAAACATATTATGTCTTAAACCAGATCCTTTTGGGGTTGGTTACTGAACTTTATTCCAAAGACGCGATTTGCTCCCATTTTAACATTTGAATCCATGAAACAAGAAAGATGTTTGGCTGAGTTTGACTGATGGGGGAAAAAAGGATTTTAGCATCAACAAAATTATTCTCAAAGCTGGTGAGGATAGCATTAGATCCCTGACACTTGTCTGTGACTTCTATTAGTCCTCGTTCATCATTTACAATTGTCTAGAACTCAGTTAGCTGTCATGGTCAGGACAAAGTGGAGTAAAAATATAAAATCTGCTAGTGTCCAAGATGAATGTTCAGAAAAACTGAACAACATCGCTACCTCATGTGATATATTTGGATATTTGGATTGGATATTATTTTGATTTCCCAGCATAAATAACCTAATTTATTCCTGGTTCACGTGCTGTGTGTTGTTTTATTTACCTATCAAGTGAAATTAACTTTCTAAGGAAGTTAATGTTTAAAAAAATAAACCCTGTTATGAGTCATTATAAATGAAGCCACCAGGGGGCATGGTTGACCTTAGAATCATTTCCAGCAATCAGCCAAAACTACTTAAATTGATTAGCTTTTCCAATATTCTCTACTTAGAATAATCTCAGTAGTGTGGAGCAAACTCAGCAGCAGGATCACAGGAGACACAAGGCAAGTTTATGTCTATAGCACCACCCGTTCATAAGGCAGTCAGTCCCAGGAGCTTTACTGGACATCAGAGAAAGACAGAAAGAAAAAATAAAATAAAGAATAAACAGAAAAGGCTTGCACAAAAGAGAAAGATGTTAAAATAGATGTATTAAGGGGCATTCCATTCAGTGATTTATGGACCAGTAGCAGAATTTACTAGTCTAGTCTTTGATGAACAAGGAGCCAGTGCTGTGATTCATGAACTGAGAAATGATCCATTTTCCCGCTGCTGATCTGGACTCTTAGATAGATTTTTTTTACAGACACGTAGAGACACTGTTGATGATCTAACCTACATCACATAAAGGCATGCATCTGTTTTTCTGTGACCGGTTTTGATAGGATGCCCTTCATTCTGGCAATGCCTTTAAGATCCACTAAGAGGACTTTGCAACCGCCTTTATTGTGTTGTCCTCATTTAGAACCGATCTAAAACCACACAGAGGTTCTGTGCAGAATGCATGTGCTTTACTTCGGAAGAGACAGGAAAGCCAGGTAGAGTGGATGCTAAGAGAGATGGAGCTAAATCTTCTGGAAGAAAACGTCATGGTGGCTGCATGACATTGAGACTGGGATGGAGGTCCACCTTTCTGCAGGGAAACAGCCCTGAACGTACCGCCAGATCTGCAGTGGTATGGTTCAGGTTGGTTTAGAACTTTAACAACTGGAAACAGGAACAATGGAGAACAGAACCTAAACAAAGATACAACGTCCACGGGCATTAAACAGTCAAAACAGTCAAAACTCTAATGGTGGTCATTAGGGGGCTTCTCCTGATGAGGTGCTGGTTATCTTTCCATATGAAGTTAACAGTTATTCTATCAGTGCTGGTCCACATCTGTTTGGGAACATCTGGGCTGCTGTCGGGAGGCTCTAGATGTGCAAGGCAAAGACAAAGCTCTAAAGGTCTGCAGCTATCATCGCAGAGAAGGGTGGTCCTACCAGCGATGCAAAGACAAACCACTCTTTACATTTCGTATACCAAATGTGACAAAGCATGGAGCCTCTTCCTCCCCCTTCACATTAATACGCTGCCTTGTGTTGGTCTGTTACATTAAATCCCAATAAATACACTGAAGTTTGTGGTTGTAAAGTAGCAAGATTAAAATGTTATCTCTCCTGAATCTGAAATATGTGCATCACATAGATTCCGGTTTTTCATGGTCTTACCCTAAGTAAGATTGCAGTTTATTTATTTAGATGGTGCACGCTGATATCTCATCTCATCTCATCTAATACAGCCTTCCTAACTTAGGATGAGCCTCGTTCCATTAATGTTTCCCATGACAGACATCTTAAACGTTCTTATTTGTGTTTTCTGTTATAAATAACTTCATATTAAAATGTGTTTGATCCTTTGGCCCCAAGGGGCCCCGAGTCATTCTAAAAGATGCCACTTGAGAACCCTTTTTTTCAAAGACATAAATTATTCCCATTATGGCAGATAAAGCATAACATTAAGACCACCAGGTGAGAACAGAGCAGCTGCATTTTAATCCTGTTTTCTTCTGTAAACAAACTAAAAAAAAACTCATGAAAAGCAAAATTTCCACTCCTGTGTGACCCTTGCTAACATTCTTTTTTTCCAACTTTAACGGGAATTAAATTAGAATTAAACTCTAATTGAATTCCTTTGTAGACATTAAATGTTTCGTTTCATCCAGCCATGTACCATTTTATCCTTTTTTTGAATGAAACTCCTCCTTAATCTAAAAGCCATCTTCTCCATGTCCTCTGCTTTGTTGTGTAATTTAAGAACTGTTCACCTCTTACTGGCCACCATGGAGACGGCTATATTTAAAAACTGATGCGGTGGGACACGGTTGCTGCTGTTCCCCTAAAGGTGGAACATTTTGGAGCGTGTCCATTCATAACACTTGAAACACTCTCAGGGAAAGAGCGGAAAAAAAGAGGAGCATAGCCTACATTTCTATGGTTCCCAAACATTCCTAAATTGGGACAAGCTTACAGGAATTTCTCCCATCGGCCACTTTCCCAGTCTGGACGCTGGACATGGGAACCCGCCTGGGAAGTTTATTTTGATCCCAGGAAGCACCCGTCCTCTGATTCCCTTCCCAGCGTTCACTGTCTGGTAGTCTGCCTGCTGAAGCTGGACATCTTCCTTGTTCTGCACCCAAACGGACTGAACCTATATGTGATGCAGGTGAACCCGCTCCCTTTTTGTCTCGCCACCATTCCACATTCAGTGCAGGCAAAATACGGATGTCAGAGAAGCCGTTTGAGAGTGTACTTTTGTTTTACAACATTTCTGACCGGGATGCTAAATGAAGACATTTGGCCTAAGCGGTTCTAACAGAGTGTTAGTAAATGAGGCAAACAGATATAAAGATGAATAAAAGCTTTTAGAGACAGTTCCACGCTGTTTTGTAACTGTAACTGAAGATAAGGAAACAACAGTGGCAGCATCATATGTGCAGCATGTGTACGGTTTTAGGTCTTTACATTGTCACAAAATCAAAGTGGCTAAGGTACAGCCTGTGAGGGGTGAACAGTTGATATGGATTTTTTTAAAGTGAGGTTCTGTGGGGGTTCTAACAGGTTTGGTGCTGTCCGCCCAGAACGAACAAGCTCTGTGTTCCTGTGGGAGCTTAGCCTGGCTGCTCCGGGCTCGGTCCGTCTCACCAACTGATCCTGAGCCTGAAGGGTTCATTCAGAAACAACTGCACGACCCGGAAAGCACAGAAACAGAACATCTTCAATGCCGTAGCACAGCTGATCTGCAGTAAGGAATCAGAACCTTGTTGGGCTGGACAACACAGATGGAGCCAACCAGCGGCAAACCCAAAAACATCTGGTCAGAAAATACCTGACCAGCAGTTGGTTTCCCCGCTCTGAGGACTTCTTTATTTTACCAACAATCTCACGGTTGTGTTGCATCTACGTACTGTAGGTAAGGAGAGGGTTAATGATGTCTCAGAACCTCATTTATTTTTTTGTGCCCCATCTGGTAATGTGGCAATGAGAATAGTTATCTTGATGCCAAAGAACCTGAGAAGTTCATTTCAAACAATCCAAAGTAGCCCCTGAAGAACCAAACCATGTCTGAAGGCAGTCTGAGTCTATTCAGTGAATCTGTTAGCAGGACAGAACCAGAAAAGGTTTTAGGCCTCCACTGGTTCACATCCACTCCAGCTCTGTGACGTTCACACATCTGCAAGTCACTTTTTGGTTTTCTGGAAGGTTCTGTAGACCAGAGAGATATGGGATCTACTCAACACGCGGGATCAACTTCATCAGCAGCGGTCACAGTGGTGTCGTCGTTCATCGTAGCTGAAGTTAACTAACATTTTCAGGAGGAGTTTAGTGGCCTTTGCAGCACCTTTAGTTATTCACAAAGCTCTTAAAAAAGCTCTATGTAATTCTAACTTCTCCTGCTAAAGCTTAATATCCCTTTGGTCCATTCGTGATCTCAACGTGACATCTGCATGAAACACAGCCGTGCCAAAGTTTGTGACACCTTACGGTTTCCTTTGGTTTGTGCTCTCGTGTCACACATACACTCTTTAGATCGTCATGCAAGAACAGGACGCAGTTTTTAAATGATTTCATTTATTAGTGAAAACGCTGAAAAAACTTGCCTCCCTCAGTAAATCACAGAACGACATGCTTAGCCGCGCCGAGGCACGATTCTGTCCATGAAAGACGTCGGCTCTCAAAAGCTGCGCGCTATGCCCAGATTTAAAGGAATTCAACAGCATATATATAAAAAAAATAAAGTCAGTGTGGAAAAGCCTGTTCCAGACTGATTAGTCTTAAAAGGGTAATGCAATTAAGAAGAGCGTCAAAAATACACCCTCATTATTTAACATGAAACAACACACCTCAGAACGTCTGTCCAGCTGCTGACGCTCCAGTTAAGGAATACTTTTTAAACTTTTACTGTTCAGGGGCGTCCAATGAACTGACTAAAACAGATGCAAATACCACTACATTACTACTACATTCTTCCTTTGCTGAATTTATACGTTGCCTGGTGTAGATATAAAGCAGGAGTGCTAAGCTAATATTCATACGTTGTATAGCAGAGACATAGTAAATTGGTTTTGGTGTAGTAGCCCTAAATCATGTATTTGTTTCTTCTGGGAGGCTATGACACCTGCTGGCACAAATGGATAACTGGAAAAATGGCTTAAAATCCACAGATGTGCTCTAACACTTCCAATGTGACCCTTTAAGGCGTCATCTGAAGCGTGTGGAGAGGCGGGCCGCAGCGTGGCATTTCTCAGAAATGTCTAAGAATCACAGTGGGCACGGTAAGAGCCATTATGCACACAGAGTGAGACATGGAAGAGTGGTTAACCCTCCCATGAGTAGCCAGTCAGGGTTTCTTAGTTGTTTCATGGGTCATTATTCAACAACATTAAAGACTGACTGGACAGAAATAGCCTCTATGGGAGCGTTCCAAGGCCAGAACCACTGCTGACCAAAACAAACACAAAGCCATAAACGTAATGATGTGCATGACCAGGGGAAATATTTGCAGGACAGATGTGATTAAAGTTGGACTTTTTAGAAGGTGTGCATTACATTAAATCTGTCGTGAAACTAGCAGTCTCTCAGAAAATCTGCATCATATCATAACAGTAAAACATGAAGCGCAGCCAGGAGATTTCCCAGCCTTTAGTTTGTGACACAAGGCTGAAGCAAAGCTCAGTTATGCAGCAGGGCAATGATGCAACACATACCAGGAAGTCTTTTTGAATCCCAGAAAGGGGCTTTGGTGCCCTGGGTCTGTTTCCTGGGCATCTTTGGTCTGGGGACTGCTTTTCTTTACATCACTGCGGACATACATACCTCTGTGTGGGGGTGTCTGGTGCCTGTTTTAGGTGCTGAGTGTTGCAAGGTTTTTACCTTTTATGCTATTCTAACAACCTTGCACGTCCAGGTGATACAGTAGCAAAAGAAGACATTTATTAGCAGTAATTACAAAGGCTCGATGGCGGTTTTTGCTACCAAGTGTGACAACACCAGTTAACAGGTTTAGGTGTAAATGTACTGAAACAGAAGAGCTGCAGGTCAGACTCAGCAAAAAGGATGTTGCGGTCCATGAAAACAGCTACAAGTCAGGGCAAAAATGTGAAGAGTGCTGGAACACTGATTCCCAGGGCAGTCAAACTTTTTTAAAGTAGCAGGCCACACACTATCAAGTAGGAGGGTGCACTTATGCCGGTGCCCGAGCCCCGGAGGGGAGAATTTTGAAAAATAGACTCTCCCTGATATATTTTGGAAGCTTTCAAGACAGGTGATTATTTAAACAATAGAGTCAGAGTGCATGTTTCAAATTCAATAAAAGGCAAAAAATGTGAATGATCAATTCTTCAAAAACATTTCTTTTTTATCATTATTCTTTACATTAACATTATTATTTAACATTATTTTTTCACATGATGTTATCATCATGTTTTAACAAGGTAAGGTAATCTCCATTTGCATAAAAGTTGTTTATTTGAATTACTAGCACCATATAAAACAGATCAGATTAGGTGAGGTCTATTCATCTTAATATTATTATTCACAGTTCTGTTCTAAAAACGATCGTAACATTTCACGAACAAAGTCGAATTTTTATGATGAAAATACAGGGTTGGAATTTGAAATTGAATTCACATGTTGAATTTATTTCAGTCATATCACTCTTTTCGAAATCTCTTATCTCAGTTTAATTTCACTTGCACTCATCATACATGATATCATATCATCGGCGAGGATTCTAGAGACAAACACAAAATGCATCCCCTGAAAAACTTTGATAATTTGCTGCTGTAATATTATATTATATTATATGTAATATCATAGATTTTTCAGAATAAAAAGCTAACAGTGCATAATCAAAAAATATCAGAAATACAATTATAGAGCATTCAGTATTGTAAGAAAGCCCACACTGTTTCTGGATAAATACATTATTTTATGAGTTAAGTTCTATTCCGTTTTATGCCTCTTTCCTTGTAAGTTTGAAATGTCCCATGCTCCTGAATGCACCATAGCTTTCTGACGCTCGTGAATGCATCACACTGGTCTATGAACGCGGTGCTGTGCACATTTTATCTTCCGCTTAAAAAGCTTTGCTGTTTCAAAACTCACGTCGGCTCTCACGGTTTTATTGCACTTTTCGGCATAACACCGGTCTGTGTTTTGATCGGAAAAGTAGCATCTCGGTTGGAACAAGGAACCCAATCACTCGTTTATGTTGCTCTCAGTGGACACAGATGCTAAGCTGGTTTTTGGGATGTATAATCGGGGAAAAGTAGGCGGCGGCAGGAGCTACTTTTCACTGCCCTGGATTCCTTTATGCTTGTGTTTCGGATCTTAACTAAACTAAATATAGAATGTCATTTATAGTCCCAGTGAAAGACCATTACAAAGGGACAAATGGAGGATGTTTGCCATAAGCCATTCAGGAAACAAAGCAGACATGTGGAAGGCTGAAGTCTGTCCCCGTATTGTAGTGGTGGCAGCACCATGCTGGGGGGATGCTTTTCTGCTGCCGGTCAAAGGAAGTTGGTCAGAGCTGATGGGAAGGTAGAGGGAATACAGGGCAAATGAAAAATAATCTACCAATATTTGATTTAGGTGTGTTCATGCGGCACATCACCGCCTGATCGCTGGCATTGTCCTTCCCTGCCCTATACCTTTACCAGATCCACAAATCCAGGTGGGAATCCGTGGCAGGTTTGTGCCAAGTTTGGAGAGCATCCATCAAATCTAACTGAAGTGGAGTTATATTGAAAAGAAGAATGGCCAAAGACTTTTTCTCTCTAAATGTGCTAAGATGGTGGAAACATACCTCAGCAGACTGGAAGAAATAAACGCAGTGAAAGGATTAACTCTGAGGGCTGCAGAAACGTTGAAAACCATGGGTCATTTTCCTCCCATTTCACAGCCCTGCAAGGCTACATCACATGAAATCCCAATAACACACACCAATGTTTGTGGTTGCAGTGTGACAACGAGAAAAGGGTCAGCTGGTATGAATCCTACTGGAAGGCACTGCAGCTGGTGCGGGGGTGGCTGAAGTCGGCCTGTGCCTCCTAAACCGAGAGATCGTCCGCTCTCGTTCGGCTGCTTGTTCCACTTGTTTTGCTGAACCTTCGCTTGTCCTTCAGGAAGATCCCATCCGGGTCGTTGTTCGGGATCCGGAGGCACATCATGTCTCTGCTCTCGGGACCGTAGCAGTTGGTGTCAGAGCCCAGGTAGAGTCCGCCTTGATTCGGGTCATCTCTACAGCTCTCCCATTTGGTTGAGTAGCCGTTCATCTGGAGAAAGTCGGCGTCTTCCGCTGCGGCAGCTATCTTGTTCTTCTCTGTCACCATGTTCTCGGAGTTTTGTTGGGAGGCCAGTCGGTTGTTGGGGAAGGCGAGCGGGAGGAAGTGCGAAGAGCCAGTCACACACTGACTGAAATCTGGAGGCGGGGTTGATGGTCGGGGTGGAGACATGGAGATCTGTCGGACCACCGAGGTGTTAGCAGGAGAGATGGTCTTTGTGGGGAACAAAAGCTTCCTGCAATGAAGATTTTCAAGGAGTTAGGAGTTATACGAGTTAAAACTCCTTCCTGTTTAGTTTTATTGTTGAGCACAAATCTGGACAAAGACTATCGCTCAGCTTAAACTATCCTGGGGTACTGCGTGGCCTCAGAGCAGCTGTCCTGAGTTTGAGGTCACTGGTGTCACAAAAAAAGCCTGAAACAATCCTAAAACATAATTTAGAGCTTAAGAGCTTTTTGTCCTGTCCGTCTTTGCAATACTTGTGGGAACATTGTTTCAGGGGGATTATGTCTTTCAGTCAGGAGTTTAAATGTTTTTATGAATCAACCCTTTTTGGGGTCCTTCAGGGTTTTGTTTTGGGGCCTAATCTGTTCTTGTCATATATGATACAAATGTGACATATTTGCTGTTTAAGAAAACCTGGGGTTGAGACCAAATTGATTTTGTTCCACACTAAAATAAATAAATAAACAAATAAAACGTGTCCCTAAATGTACCAAAGAAATACTGAACTGTCACTTTAAAGTGAAGGAATGAATTTGACCAGGATTTTTGCGAACCAACATATCCCTATCAGTTACAGTACTATGTGAATCAGAATCAGAAATACTTTAATAATCCCAGAGGGAAATTACTTTTATTACATGCTCCAGATATACACACATTTTTATATATATATTTACAACATTCCACACAAGGTAATATATATATATATATATATATATATATATATATATATATATATATATATATATATATATATATATATATATATATATACATATACATATATATATACATATATACATATATATATATATATATATACACATATATATATATATATATATGTATATATATATATATATATATGTCATATATGACATCACACGCTACTCTGAAGCTGAACTCCTGGTATTTGACTTGAGCGGTTACACCTGCAGCAGCTCTAATTACTGGAGCTGTTGTACCTGGGAGGAGTACTATATATTCCCGACTCTCCCAGTGTGTAATCGCCAGATTCTCGAAAGCCATCTGTGTGAACAGACCGTCCAGTGGTCCTTGAATGTCTTCCTGTGTACGACTCAGATTTCTCTGTGGATTCCTGCGTGTTTGCTTTGCCCCATCGGACTCTCTCGTTGGCCTTCTGATTCTGTACCCCTCTTTTCAGTGTGCACAACAATCCACTGTGTATCATCCAGCCACTAACATGTTCTCTCCCCTTTCAGTGGTTCCTGAGTGCGTGCCAGACGGTTTCCAGTCTCGCTACGCCTGTTGCTCAAATAAACCTTTTAAACTGCTCTCTGTGTCTCGGCTGAATTATCGGGTCCTACCTTTGGTTTATTACATTTAACTACAAAAAGATATGCATAGTTTTAAAGTGTGTAATTTATATAATGCTTTTGAGTGCAACATCACTCAAAATTATAAACTCGGCCCGCAGTCTTAGTTTGAGTTCGTGTCAGGCTCTGGTGCTGCAAGGAATCTCTGGATCGAGATGGCTGAGTGGAACTGAAGAGAATTTGAGACTCTGGGCTGTTTAATGAAAGCTGCAAAAAACAATGAAACACAGAAATTTGTCTTATGCTAACAATCCCCAACACTGGCCACAATTCAAAACGTAGATGGATCGTCGCCAGACAAATGGCCGGATTAATCCAAACCACTGGAGAAGATTCAGAATCAAGTGAGCGTTTATTTGTAAGTTTATTTCTGTTTTTGCTGCTGTCCTTTTACTGCTGTGGTTTACCGTATACCTGCTGCTAACAAAGACATAATGTCGGTAAAGTTAAAACTGTTTCAGTTAGAAACATTTAAAGTCTTAAGTTACAACTCTGACTTGTGTGTGTGTCAGTGGAAGCAGAGGTGCGGGTGGTACTGAATCTGGAGGTCCAACTGTGAGAGACGCAGCTCACCACTGCTGATAGGTGTGCAAATAGCTGCACTGTATAGTGAAATATTGACGGATCCTGGAGAAATGTGCTTACTCTGTCATCCATTTCCATGTCTCCTCTTTTCTGTGCGTGTGCTGCTGATGATGCGCAAATAGTTTTCTGACATCCATAAAATGTGTCAGAGGGACTGAGAAGTGCTTAAACTGAGAAGCAAGGAATGAAGAAAATATTGGTCTCATGAAGCTTGTTCATATACCGACATTAATGCACCACAAGGAGTGACATAATGGCATATTGACAATAACAAACATTTAACCAACTGTAAACAGTTTGACGCATAACTGTTACAGATATACTGATATAATTATACTGAGTCAGGTTAAAAACATAAGCCAAAATAACACTGGCTATAAATAAAAAAAAATCTGAATGATTTAACTTTACAAAACAATACCAAAGCATCAAGCAACCGAAGTTGCTTGTTACTGGTATTATAACAAATATTTGGCGATTACAATTAACAGATGTAAACTGCAGCTGAATAAGTAAACTGAGTTGAACCTGAATTTTACTAAATGGAGAATAAAATATCCCTCAAATTCATTTGTTTAAGAAATCAGAAGGGCAAACTATAGTATAGTTTAGACTTTCCCTGCGGGTTTGGCCCCGTGTCAACAGTTTGCATCTGCATCCTGTCTGAAGGAAAGGTCTGAACCCTGTTCAACTAAGGTTATCCTGAGGATTCTAGAAGAGGAATTGAGGCTCCTACCTGCAGCAGTGTCTCCAGGCCAGGTGATAGAGCTCCAGCACGCTGAGCACCAGAGAGACGGCCGACACGGCCAACATGAACACTATGAAGACATTTTTCTCTGTGGGTCTGGAGACGTAACAGTTGACTGGATGTGGACATGGCCACGCCTCAGGGAAAAGGAGAAAGAAATTCAACAAGTTAGGATTCCAGGATGTGACTTGTTAAGGTGATATTGGGAAGAGTTTCTGTTTTTACCTTGCAGACATACAGAGGGTGGAGGAAGATTCCGTAGAGAAAGTACTGCAGACACAAAAACACTACCTAGAAGAAAGGAAGAAGCAAGGTTTTTTTTCCCAGAAAAATAAAAAATCTTCAAAGCTTTGATTCTAACATAAACTTTCATTGTGCTTTGACTGCTTGTTAAACATTCTCATAATTTCCTGACAATTATAAAAAACTCTATCAATGATTACACGAGGAGCTAAGGACGCCAGTTTTTGGTGCTGGCAGAACAAACTGTTTCACACTTAAATATTCATGTAACATTCTTAAACTGAATGCAAACAAGCATTTCTAATATGGAATGTTATTCCCTTCTTCCTTCAAGAAGTCCCCCAGGTTTCTTCCATTTGGCTCAGTTACATAGACATCATATGCGCTTGGTTCTGCTCCTTGTGCCCCTAGCTGCTGCAGCTAACTCTCCTAGCAGGACTCTTTACTCCAGTGCTGACCTTTACAACACGTTTACAACAGAAATTAAAGGCACTGCTTCCTGTTCACTCTCGTTTGCTCCATTGTCACAGCATATTTGTTCATGTACATGGGATCAAGGCTGTAGGATAGAGAAGCTCATGGCAAGACAAAAATGTGATTAAAAACACTAAATATGTTTGGAACTACAAATGAACTCTATGAAATAATTCATGCATTCTTATACAATGGCGGTGGTCAGAGGGCCCGGTGGTGCCGGTGCATGGCAGCCTCGCCTCTGTCAGTCTGCCCCAGGGCAGCTGTAGCTACTAACATAGCTCACCACCGTCAGCGTGTGACTGTGTGTGTGAATGGGTGAATGACTGACTGTAGTGTAAAGCGCTTTGGAGGTCGTCAAGACTAGTTAAAGCGCTATACAAGTACAAGCCATTTCCCATCTACAATGTCTGAATCCACACTACATAAAAATAATTTTATCAAAAAGACAGTTATCAGAGGCACACAGTGAACAAGGTAAATTAAGAATTTGAGCTGTGCATGAAACAAATTCAAGGAATTATCAAGGAAAAAAATATAGACTGGATTAAAAACTGTATTTACATTATATTTATATTCTGTTTTGTAATCCAAGGCGGCTCTCAGGACGAGGCAGCTGCAGTGTGTCTCACTCACAGCACTCGCTGCTCTCTGAAGTCAGTAGCTGCAGATTGATTGCTACTTTCATGTGAAGACGCTAGTTGCCAACAACACAGAAACATGTCGCTAGATTTATCGCTAGTCGCTTTTTGGAAGAAAAAAAGTCATTGAGGGCTGCAAAAAGTCGCTTAATATTGTGACAAATTCACTAAGTTGGCAACATTGGTGTAGGCTACAAACACATGACTCAGTTACTGTGACTCGCCCCTCTCCAGGTGTAATTGGCCAGCATGATTTGATCGATTCATTTGTATGATTGAAAAATCAAAGATAAAAACAATAGAAAGTTGGCCACTCTGAGGTAAAAAAAAAACAAAAACAAAACCCAGCCTCCAGTCCAGGGTTGGAACGACTGGTCCCCCAAAGCCCACAATGCCACAGGGGCTGCAGCCACCAGACCCTCTTACCACCGTCAGCAGGTAATGCAGGTGAAGTGTTTTGCCCATGGACACAAAGAACAACCGGCTAACAGCTGGTTACAGGACAACCTCCTTAACTCTTGCGGCACCGTCGCCCTACACATGAATCATAAGTTAGGGTGGGCCATGAAGGATACACCTGACCAATCCTGCAAATAGGGCAACAGAAGAACACATTCGTAGGTCGCATTTAGAGGAGCCAGATTCCACATCCTCCGTGCTGCTCTATTCCTTTAATGTCCGACCAACGGAACATCTATGTTGTTATCGTAATTAATGAGAATCGTTCCACATGCTCCGTGCCTACTCGGAGGTCACCATCAGCGGACCCGCTCTCTGTCGTTCACCATCAAATTATGGAACAACTCCAATTTTCAGTTCTGTTCTGGTCCATCAGGCTCTGACCGGGTCAAGCTCCACAATTCCAATCATAGCAAAGAGAAAAAGATCGTCAACAACATCTGGTTTGTCAAAGTTAATTGTTAAAATAGAGATTGCTAACCACAAATTAAATACATTTTCTAATATTCACAATACAATTTACAGTTTTATCAGATACAAGCCACTTATTTTGCACCAAATAGGAAGAAGATTTGTCATTTCAACGTTTAATTTGAAACTTGGTAATCCCCTTGAAAGAGATTTGCATTCTGCTTGTAATGACGATGATAGCACTGCATAGAAGGCTGGAGCGCAGCTAGACGGAGTAACCACAGATGTTGTAGGCTTTGCCTTTCATGGACTCACGGCGGCTTGCTGGAAACTAATAGACCAGTACAGTAGAGGAGGATGTAGAATTACGGATGGGGTTAATGGATAGGAAATATTCCAAAAAAAGGTGCCAAAGTCCAAAGAAAGACTTCCAGAAACCCTGGAGAACAATTGACTAAAACTTCTTTTAAAGTTTAGAGGGAAGGCAGTTCTTTTGATCAAAGTGTAAATAGATGGGGGGTAATTTAAAATGTCTTATAGTTTAAGTATTAGAAGTAAAACCTACCTCCATGATGGTGCGGATCAGAATGCTCAGTACGTATGTCTTTAAGAGTGCTCCTCTCAGCCGAACTCGACCTGAAGAATGAACTTCATCCTTTTCCTTTCCTCCATCCTTGTCTCCCTTCCTTCCCTGTTTCTCTCCTCTACCTCCTCCGTCTTCACCTCCTCCTTGATCTTCCTCTTTTGCTCCTCCACCTCCTTCCTCCTCTTCCCTGCTCCTCCTCTTCTCCTCCCTGCGAACCGTGTGCATGGCGTGGCCCACGTAAATGAGACTGGGAGTGGACACAAACACAATTTGGAGCACCTGAAAAGACAGGCACAAGATTTAACAATTAAAAGTTATTGAAACCCAAAATTCAAGGACAAACTTGCACGTGTAAGGACTGCATTCAAATGTTGTAGGGAAATTAAACCTCCAGCCTTCTGTTCCCAGATAGCGGTTGCTTCCCCAGCAGCAGTCCCTGTGAACTTGATGTTTGCTTTAGTCCGAAATCACTTCAGCTTGAATCGTCCCTCATAAGGTGCGATTCCATCGACCCTACCCGGTTTAGCTCGCCTAGCTTGGATCACTGATTCAATTCTTAATTCCAAAGAGAGGAACAGCTGAACATCCGCCACCAGAACTAAGAGGAAAGCAGCCAGTGCCTCCCTGGAGAGACAACCTTGAGGCTGGTTCAGACAAATATTGCGCAGAGATTCCCCTTCCACTGAGCTGGGGAACGGGACGTTCAGGCATCCAGTCAAGTTCACTGAGAGGTGACACAACGACATCTAAGGGTAACTTATCCGTTTATCGGAGGTCGTTTCGCCTGTCGGGACCTGATAAAACCTTAAGGCCTTCCTCTAGTTATATTCCTCTTTGCTTTCCAAGCTTTCCTCAGTGTTTGGATATGAAACAATGTTGGAAAGTCTTGAGTTTGAAATGAAGAATAAGCCAAAATCCATATTTAACTCTTAATTTCTCTTGTAATAGATTTCATGTTGATTTATTTGTGTTTCGCTAATAAATGAATCAACAGATACCAGTCAGATTACTGACAAGCAAGTTATTTGTTCTATTAGTAAGTTCAATTACAGTAACGTAATTACTTTTTCATGTTAAAAGTTTTGTAAGGTGTTAACGCAGAAAATTTGGTAAAGAAGCATAGTTTCTTTTTTGAATTTAGCACAATGTTATTTTTGTTAGAGGCCGATCAGAGCTGTAGCTCTGGGACGATCTGACCAAAGGTGGGTATGGGTGTGTGTGGAAGCAACAGTCTCCCCAGCCGCACGAGGGCGTAAGCAATGGTCCCATGATGACAGAGGCCAGAGATAACAGGGCGACGAAGAAGAAGCCGACATGTGGGTGACTGCCCTGTTCCAAGTTCAAACTCCAGTTTGAATGTATGGATGTATGGAGTAGTCATAACAAAGTCAATGAGTCAGATTTTACTAAAGCGACAGTGTGTAACTAAAAATGAAAGCCTTCTGAAATTAGTTGTTTATAAATACACAGGTGTCGGTGCACCCACTGGGGGGCGTCATTTATCGCTATTTCTGATTTCAGTAGCTGGAAGCGGACAAACTTGTCAGCCATAGGCGTTTTCCCTTTCTGTCTCCTATATGAGGATGTGCTGTCGGTGGTGGAGGAGTATAAACAAGCAAAGACAACCGTTAACCGGTAAACAGCTATTAACAGGAGGTTGCAGGCTTTCTGCTGGACAGGTAAGTTAATTCAATATAAAAGTGAAGTTTATTTTTGGTTTTATGTTTGAAACAGGGCAGTCGCGGTTCAGCAGCTACTCTGTCCTCGCGGCAGTCAGAGATGGCTTGGTTGATTGTCTATCTCTATGTGTGTATGTGTGTACAGGGAGTGGCGGAGGGAGGCCTAGTGGTTAGAGCACAGAGCTTTGGTCCCAGAGGTTCTGAGTTCAACTCCCACAAGCTGCCATTCTGGGTCCCTGAGCAAGACCCTTAACCCAAGTGGTCCCAACAAGTGGACTCGACTACAGTGCCAAGAACCAATCCACACGTTAGCTATTAGTAGTATCTTGATATCAAATACACAGAGGACATGTTGACATTGTCATATGTATGATATTTAGTGGCTTCTATAGTAGTTATTATACGTGCTTAATATCGAGGTGGTTTGTAATTAATTTAGCGCACCACTAGTGCGTAAATGTTACACACTGGGGCTTTAAAGCTATTAAAATGTACACATCCCAAATCTGTTGGATTTGGGATGTGGGGCAACTGTGGCTTGATGGGTTGAGTAGTCATCTGGCAATCAGAAGGTTGTGGGTTTGATTCCACCTTCCCCTTGCCACATGACAATGTGCCCCTGGGCAAGGCACTTAACCCCAAATTGCCTACCGATGTATGGAGAGTGTTGGCTGAGTGGTTAGAGCAGCGCGCTTGCACTCAGAGAAGGATGCCAGAACCTGGTTCAATCCCCAGTGCCTGCACTCTGGGTCCCTGAGCAAGACCCTTAACCCCAGAACGCTTCCCGGGTGCCGCACATGGCAGACAACTGCTCCCCAAGGGTGATGGGTTAAAAGCAGAGAACAAATTTCGTTGTAATGTATGTTTCAATGACAATAAAGATGATATTACTATTACTATTAACATGAGCATGCCGAGGAGGAGGAAGAGCAGGATGTTGTTTCACAGATGTGGAAGAATTGCTTGCGACCAGTGACACAGAAGGACACAGAAGGAGCTTGGCTGCTTACCCCCAGAAGTTAAGCATTTTTTTTCAAACATTTTGAAAGACTGCTGCTGCTGAGGTATAATCACACATTCTGTGTGGATGTGGTATAGGTTGCCCGTGCATTAGAGATATCACGACTATTCATAAAACCAGGCCAGAATTTTCAGTTAACACAGTATTTTCAATTCTGTGTTTGCTTTAAGATCTACATTTAGAAACAGGTATGTTTCTGCACAAAGTCAAACAACATCAAAGTAACGTAAAAGTAACGAGTAACATAAAAAGTACCTTTTCTTAAATGGTAACAAAGTATAGTATATGATTACTTTTATAAGAAGTACAGAGCAACGGGCATTTCCCCAACATGGGTCATTATGTATTACTTGTAATGCACAGACCAACACACTGAAACAAGCTACAGATGTAACGTGTTCAGGTTATTACCCAATATCGTATGTGTGCTATCGGAAACGCTCGGTCGTAACAGACGTTCTCGCAGCCGGGCTGCACCGTGTCGCAGTTGAAGTCTTCCTGCTCGTCTCCCCACGATGACTCGGCAGCCGTGCCGAGCACCAGGATGCGGAAGATAAACAGGATGGTCAGCCACACCTGAGAAGCAACAATCAACAAACATGATGCGTGTTAAACATGGTAAAAGCAGCTGGTAGAAAAGTTACTTACAATTTTTGTCTGTAGTATGTGAAGTGTTGGGACTGGAGGCTATAACTCCAGTTTTTTATTAGCGGACAGGGGAGGAGAAATGTTGTTGGTTCTGAGCAAATTAGTTTATTTTATATAATATTCCTTTTTACAAACAAATTAGTACGTGCAACACAGCCAGGTGCTACAGGAAGTTAGAAAAGTAGTAGTTTAGAACTCGTGTCAACCAAAAACCATTTGGATGGTTAATTGTCTGCTCATTGGTTTTTGCTACTGTTTTGGTACTTGACCACATGTTCAAATTTATGGTCTAGACTTAGACATGATGCTATAGCAATTTTTTTTCTCAAGACCAGTAAAAACCACAGCAGCAACATTATTTTCTACTGCATCACATGCCCTCGTTCCCACTGCAGCCAAATGTGGCTAAAATTAGATTTTTTTTGGGGATTCAAGGTTTGAACTTTTAGGATAATTAATTAATTAATTTGTTTTGAAATACTGAAACTGATATAATTCAGAAAAACAAGATTTTTACAGATAGCTGCAAATACGCCATTATATTGACACAAAGTAGATCTGGTATCTGATGATAATCTGGATTTATTAAAGTTGTTTAAAATTTCATTCACTAGTTTCATTTCTGTATAAGTCGTTGTAAAAGCACATGTCATACTCAACTGGGACTGTTAAGGTAAAATGGGAGAAATAAGCAGGAACAAACGTAGAAGGAATGGCCTTTGATATGGAAACATCAATGCAAATGTACTTCTTCACAGAGATGGAGAAAGTTTGGATGGAAAACCCTAATCAGATATTTTATTACTCCATGTCAAAGGTCTGTTGGAGAAAAAGTGGAAATTAACAAGCAAATCACTTTCATATAATGTGGGACTTCATTAATAAAACATTAATTTAAAATATATTAGTATATTAGTATTTTGTTAGTGGCCAGTAAGAAGCGTACAACTAAGAAATGGTTATCACAGGAGGTACCAAATTTGACAACATGGAGGGAGACAGCACTGGATATTTACAAAATGGAAGAGATGACAGCATTTATAAACAACAGACAGGGGTGGTTTATGTCATGCTGGGAGAAGTGGGTTGAATATACACATTTTAAAAGGCCCAGCTTTATTTTGAAACTGCGAATAAATTGATTAACGCATATCTAATGGTCACTTCCCTTTGTTTTTGTTTGTTTTGTTCTGTTTATTTTATATGACAGTAATGTGAATGAACCCCAAACACTATTGAGAAGTGTACAAGTCAATACATGTTAAATGTACCCATCATTGAAAAATGTTGAAAGCTCATAAAGAACAATAAAAAAAACACCTTTGTATGCATCAGCAGGCCTATCAATAAGTTCAGAATTTGGGGAAAAGGTATCCAGTCCAGAAGTTAATATTGAAGAAAGATGGATAACTTTTTCACGACACAAACAAATGACCACACCTACATAATCTAATTTTTGTTTTGAATCTGAGAACTGCAAGATGCCCAGACGTGAACTAAGGGTCTGGACATAAACAGGACAGTCTGGGGATACGTGTTCTATTCTGAGGGCAGCAGTGTTTATCCTCCATGTGCAGTAGTGCCGTGCTGCTCCGGGTCACATGTATGTGGTGTGTGTTGCCGCATGTTTGTGTCATACTTTGCCAACAGAGGTGGAGTGCTCCTGTACTTCCTCCAGGAAGTTTCCAAAAAGACTCCAGTCTGCCATGACTGACTCAGGTGGGAACCGGCCTTTTTAATTCACCCCCGCTGATAGTCGCCTAGCCGCTGACCTTCAGACGCAAGATGCTCCTACGTAAAAAGAACAAACAATAGGTTTAGATTGTTCAGGCGGATTACATGGTGTCATTCAGGCCACCTTTCCCCTCCTCTAGACAAGGCTGTCATTTTAATTTGGTTGTAGATTTTCCCATTCTTTTCATTTTGTTCTCTTTATCACATTGTTTCATACATGCATTATCGTCTCAATGTGTCCGCTTGCTTATAGTGCGTTCATATTGTCTTATTGTATTAGTGTACAAGTAAGCACATCGTGAGCATTGTTCAATCCCGAGTCAACTTCCTGGTATGTGTACACACACCTGGCAAACAGAGCTGATTCCGATTCTGATAATAACGTCTACAGAGTGGGACAAACTGAAAACGAAATATGAAGCATAAAATACCGTATATGTTAAAAGATCTGGTCGTGTCACCTGCAGCCTTTTCTAAATTCTCTTAGGATTCAAATGTGAAGAAGGCCTTGAGAAGCACAGATTGCGCTCAGCCATGTTGGGTTTTGTGTGTGCATGAGTACGTTCTCCTCTTATCTTGACCCCATTGACTCCATCTCCACCCTGGCCCTGACCCCGTTTATAAAAATGTCTGTGCCCATGTCTTAGTTTAGCCTCGTTTTCCCAGTTCCCACACTCCCTCTCCCTCTGCCTGTGTGGATGGAAAACTGGACGACGGCTCAAGTCTCAGAGAAACACACACACACACACACACACACACACACACACACGCATCACACACGCGCACGCACACACACACTTCCTTGTTTAAAGTCCAAAGTGAGGACTGTGACTAAACTTCCATTTATCTTCAAATATTTCTATTTCCTAAGCCTAGCCCTGGCCCTAACCTTTACCAGTTTATACCTCACCCTAACCCGTACCTAAACCTGATTGATACCCTAGTCCTAAACCTAACCCCTAGCCAAGGAAAAAAGTGAGGATCATAAAAAGCTCCACATTTTACATCAAAGTCCTCACTTTACTAGTAAAATGAGCAAAAAGTACTGCTGCAAGTACCAGAACACACACACACACTATGTCCGTGCACTCTTGTGCTGTTTGAATTCTGAAAATGGGCCAGCATTTGTTTTTTCCTCTGTAAACAAACTTTGGTGCTTCTGTTGTGAAAACTACGACTTGAATCATGCACAAATTATTGCAGATCCCCTTTTAAGACCGTTTAAAGTTGCAAGTTGTTCTGGATGAAATATAAGCTAGTTAAATATACACACTTTCTTCATTTTTCCTAAGCTTTATTTTTTGCAAGCTTTTGATATCCCCTTTATATTTCTATGTAGTTTATAGAGGAATGTAGCTTGAATGTCATCTTAGAAAGTTTTTAACCCTGTTATAAATGAGCCTGCTCTTTAAAAAAGGAGTAAAAAGTCCATCTTCAATTTTTTAAGTATAGCATTTTTTTTAAAACGACAATATTCTAATTTAATGAATATAACGGTGTACAGTATAATTCTGGGGAATTACTTCAGCAATAAATCTTAAAAAGAAATGATGTCAAATGTAGCCTCATTAGAGGTTACTTTGAAGTTAATTATTGTTTTGGTATTTCACTCTAAATGTTAAGGCTTGGGGGCATTTTTTCTTCAAATCCATAAATAAATGATTTAGTGAAGACATTTTACCTGGTTTTAAAAGAGCCTGCACTTTGAAAAAAAAATACAAAAAAAAAGTCCATCTTCAAATTTTTAAATCCAAAATTTAAAAAGTTAATTTTTGATTATAAAAAAATGAAACTATTTGTCTTTAAAAGAAAGTCATAGCATAAACGTAAGTTTTAGTAATCTTAATCTAAAAGTTTGTATTTCTGTATTTCTTTTTTACAGCTATGTACCTTTGTTGTGATGGTGTGCATAATCTTTAACGTGTCTTTTTGGTCGTTACAAATTTGATCAAACTGGCCTAATAAAAGTGGATTTTAAATCAAGACATAAAAATAAAATACTTCACTAATATTTGTTTTCTTATGGTTTAAGGAGAGAGACAGCAAGCCTCCATCTCCTCACCCCCCCCCCCCCCCCCCCCCCTCGCACACACACACACACACACACACACACACACACACACACACACACACACACACACACACACCTCCACTGGCTGGACTTTTCCCGTGAGAAAACAAAATGAAACTGAATTTCTGAGCAGACCATTTACTTTTGAATTGTAAAGATCATTTAATGAAGTGCCACATCAGTGACGTCATCTGACTTTCTTCAAAACCAGTTAATGTGTGTCTTTGTGAATGGACTCTTTTCACTGATCTTTTTTTTTTAAGATTGTTTTTATTGCAACTTACAATTTAGTAGCAGAAACTTTACTGGACAGAAAATTCTAACCCCTGCAGAATAAAAAGAAAGAAAAAAATATGACATTTAACTTAGAATTTACAGCAGAAAGTAAGTCAAAAACTGTGCCTGAAAGAAGCCAGAAAAATAAAATCAAAAAACTAAAATAAGGAACTCAACGTTTTTGACCAGTTATTTATCAGAAATCCCCATTAAATGTCCTGCCTTTCCTGTTTTTGACCTCCAGTAAGGGCACTGGATGAATTGTGTATTTGTGTCTTTCTCAAGTGCTCCCAGCATCATTAATAACAATATTACTTCCCGGTAAAGACTTTCGCTTGACCTTTATGTGCCAATATGTATGTGTGTGTTCATTAGCAGAACTTGGTATTGTTCTGCATCCTGTCTAGATAGCAAGCTCTCTCTCTCTCTCTCTCTCTCTCTCACACACGCACACACACACACACACACACACACACACACACACACACATACACACACATGGACGCACATACACGAACGCACGCACGCACGCAAGCACACACACACACACACACACACACTGTGGACCGTGCCTTGATTTCCATTGACTTTCATCCATTTTCAACCTTTTCCATGGCCTAAACCCTGACCATAACCCTAAACCTAACCTTTACCTGTACATACCGAACACTAACCTAAACCTAATTGACACCTTAGCCCTAAACCTAACCCCTAGTCCCCAAAAAAGTCCCTCACTTTACATAAAAGTCCTGACTTTGGTGGTAAAATTCACAGAAAATATTCTCACTCAAGTAGAAGAACACACACACTTAGGTTCTCTTCTCCCACTGCTGATAAACCATAAAAATTATCAAATCCCCCGCATCACTTCACACTGAGGAGTAATTGATTTATTAATGACTCAAACAATAAATCACTCACCAAAAACGTATATATGTTGGAATGAGGCTCCTTTGTTATGTTGAAAGTACCTTTTGAAAAAAAAAAACAACAACAACCTTTACGCAGTTATTAAACATATAAAGCCAACATTTATGCATTAAAAATCTTCTTTTTTATTGGTCTGGTGTAAAATTCTTCTCTTAAACGTCATGTTTTTGTTATCTGTAAGAGGATAGTCATCAACTGAAATAAAGACATGAAAACATCAGTGTGTGTGTAATTATACTACATCATGTGTTGCCCTTGGTGAATTCCGTTATTAAAATGAATTCTGTTATTTTCAATAAAATTATAATTTACTGAATATGACCGTGTACAACATAATTCTGTGGAAATACTTCAGCAACAAATCTTCAAAAAACAAATCAAGTCAAAAATGATGTTAATAAAGCTGTGAAGTTACTTGTTTTCTTGGCATATCACTCTAAAGTTGGTGGGTTGGGGGCGTCTTCTTTGAATTCATAAAACATTCGGACTACAGACTGTAAAAGTTTTGGTGAGGACTTTTTACCTGCTTTAAAGTGCAGATGTCGGCAATCTGATGAAAACTCACAAAAGGTTTAGAGAAGTTAAAGCGATGGATGCCTCTCTCCTCTGCGGGTGTTGCTGAAGTGCCTTTGAACAAGGCACTTGATCCTCTACTTCACAGGTGATCCGGACGGATGTGCTGAAGACGGTTTGTTTTTGACAAAAGTCACAGTGCCGTTCTGTTGCCAACAGAATGCCTCAGCCCAAGCTGATAACTTCAGTCTGAGAAAAACTGACACCAAGAGGGCGAAATGAAGAGAGTTGAGTGAACAGAGTCCAGCCGGCTGCTGTTTGTATCCAGAGATCTGGAGTGAAGCGAAATGTGAGGGAGACTGATTTATACACGCCTCTACCCCCTCCTTTCCTCTCTGCTTCTCTTTCTTATCCACATCTCCAGAGGAAGTGGGCTTGGTGCCTCGCTGCCTGCTATTCAAAATTAAAGTATGTGTTTGTTTGTGGCCTCTGGCATCTGAAGGAAGTCGCGCATTGTACAAGGACACAATGGCTGAAGGTCTCCGTCCCGCATACCTTCATGCGTTCTTCTCTATACGTCTCCAACTGCCTCTTGGTGCCTGAAATGACTGCTGCTGCTAGATTTTACCATCCATTAACCATCCAAGTTCAGCACTGAATCTGGAGTTGCAGAATTTAATAAACAATCGTTTATTGTACTTTAAAGTTCTTTCAAAAGAAATGTTTTGAAATAAATTTAGTTGCTAGGGTTTATGTTGTGTTCAAATTGGCACAAGAACACTTTATCAGGTCCTTAATGAGTTGCTGTCACTCAGTTGCTCATGGGCTTGGTGGTAGTGAGCAGAAGAGCTCTGATAAGGGGCGATCCCAGCTTCTAGAAGTGATTGGATAGAATGCTGAACTCATCTGTTTTGGTTTGGGAATTTAACACTTGAGTTGGAAACGATGATGTGACCTAGAGGGGTGTGTTTAGGAGACCCAGTCTGACCCACAGCTATGTTTTGGTGTTGGACTACTGCACTCGTCATTAGTTGTCTATACCAAAAGTTTGAGAAAAGGCATGCTGCACCAGGACATCTTGGCTCTCCTGCCAATAACTTCTTTTTTCCCCCCTGCATGACTATATCACAAGAAACAGGGAACTTAGGATCCAACCGGGCGATGTTTCTGGATGTCATTGCTGATGTGGACTTGGAGCTGCAAGATGGGTGTCAACTCTGACGGCAGTAATTCCCAAATTTGGTAAAAGAAACCAAAGGTGAAGGAAATCTTACAAGACATATTAGCTTATAAGAGTGAATGCTGCTGAGAATTCTTGGTAAATTGGATTTTACGGTGGGAGTGTGAGGATTTACATCTTATTTATATCAAAGTTATTTTGGTGAACATGTTCCCCAGACTGGGAAAGGAGTTTTCTTTCTTTGACAGCAGAACTCTGACAGAGAACTCTGAGGTTCTCCTTCAGAGTTAGGACTCCCCTATCACTGTTACTGAGGTCGCTTAGCTAGTCAAGCAGCTCTATAGAGGATGGAGATTTAACCCACTTTCCCTAAACTTCTGGTTGTTACTTGTCTATCTTGGGTAAGATGCTAGTGAAACATGGCATGAATTACAGAATCAGGGCCTTTGGATTGGCACACTGGGGTCTCAGACCCTCCATTCAAAAAGGTTTACAGGATAATGTGTCACACATTTCTCAGCCTCCCAGAGAAAACTTTAACTGGTATACTAGAGAGGAGAGTTCATCTGGTCAAACATCAGGTTCTAGTGAGAAAAACATATTTTTTGTCCTGGATGTAAAAAACTGGAACATCTCCTTACCCGTGCTAGAAAATGTGAGCGCACAGGGCAGTTTCCCGTAATAGTATAAATGGGTTTTGATAACCATGTCCCACATGAAGTCCCGTGAAGGGTTTCAGTCCGCTCACAAAGGACCATTTGGCCCCTTTACAACGGGAGGGAGAACTTGGTTGGTGTTGTCTTTATTTAGTATGTCAAAAACTTTCCATCGATTGTTGGATAGCTAACCTGGCCAGCCAGACTGATAATGTGTAGCACTGTCTGTTCTGCACACTATCAATTTTGGACTGCTTACACTGAATTCATTTGGGGAAAGCAGAGATATTCAGCAGAACTTTCTGAGCTGATTGGAGGAAGCGACACCTGGCGTCCACCTAGCAATGGTTGGTTTTAGCTAACAACATTACCAAATGAAAATGTCGTAAGCAGCAGGCGCCATGAGAAACCACAACAAGTTAAGCTGGTCAAGGTGCGCTTTTTTAGATAGTGACATTCGTGACAATCGTTGATTCTGACCAAAGACAGAATTTGACAGAAGTGTCATGATTTTTTTTATTTTTTTATTGGTTTATTTTGTACTTCTTTCTCCGATTCTGTCTTAGGTTTAGGTTCTGTTTTAGTTTTGGTTTATGGAATAGTTTGAGTTTTGTTGTGGTTTGCTTTTGTTCTTTATTTTATATTATCAGTCAGGGTTCTGCAAGCTTTTAGTTCAGTTCTGTTCACCTCCCTGTTTTCACCCAATCAGTTTGTCACTCCCCTGTCAGCAGTCACCAACCTATCAGTTCGGTTCTCTGTCAGTCACTTTCCTGCCTGATTAGTTCCACCTGTTTTCCTGTAATTAGTTTCTACTCAATTCACCTGCTCACTCCCCTACTTATACCTGCTTCTGTCTCCAGCACTCTGCCAGATCATTGTCTAACTAGCCTTTGGTGAGTTTTGTCCAGCATCCCTATTGTCTGTAGATTTAACCCAACTGCCTTTTTTGACATCTGAGCCAGCCTGATACCTGATCCTGATTTTCCTGCTCTGTTTCTGATTTTTCTGCCTGTTTTTGGACTGCCTCTCTGTGTATCGGTTTTTGGACTGTAATTCTGACCACTAAGTTTTGCCTGCCCCTGTATTGTTTAAGATCGCCTCCATTAAACCTGCTTTTTCATTCACCCTGCTTGTTCGGCCTGAATACTGGGTCCTGAATCAGTCTCTTGTTCATGACAAGAAGTGATAGCAGCTATAGCAAATCAGGCTGCTCACAGCAGGGGATGACAGACAGACGAGGCTGGAGGCAGAGAGCAGGACTGTAAGGCGAGGTAAGGGCATGCACACTTTGGCAGGCAGGAGAAGGCAGACAGAACAAAAGGCTAGTCTAGAATCATGGTCAAAACAGTCCAAGGTCATGTCCAGAAAAACAGAGCCAATGTCCAGCAGGGGCAAGGCAAACAGGGAAAATCCAAAAATTTCAAGCTAGGGTTAAAACAGGCAGGCAGGCAAGGAACGCTGGAAGGTTTACTGACACAAAGGCTTTCTGACGATCTGGCAGTGAGCGACTGTGGCAGGCAGGAATAAATAAGCAGAGTCCTGGGTGAGATGACCTGAACCTAAATTAACAGCAGCAAGTGTATTGAGTGAGGTAAACTGGCTGGAGCTATGGTAGAGGGCGCAGACTGAAATAGAATTACTAGGACACAAATAAATGTAAGAATTAATTAGAAGGCAAAAAAGTGCATTAATGAGGAAAAACACCTAAAACCCTGACAGCAAAACTAACAACTGAATATGGCAAGACATTTAGAACATGAGTGACGAGAAAAAGATGAATCTAAATCAAAACCACAACCAGACATCCTCCAAATCATGATCGTTTTGGTTCGGCTCTAGGCCGTGCTAGAAAACAAGGGCTGCTCCCTCGGCAGCCCTTGTTTTCATCACAGCTGCATCTCCCGTCTTAAACCATAACACTGCAACATGATTGGCCGACCTGTTTTGGGTCGTTCTCCAATGGTCGAGGCAGGAGCAGGACAAGATGGATTGTGTGTTTGTAAACGCACAAATCCCACAAAAATTCAGTTTACAGGCAGGATTAATGGATAGTTGTTATATAATAAAACTAGTGTCTCTATGATGACAGCATAAAGTTACCAGAATGTTATCATGTTATCAGATGATCAGTTATAATGATCATCTTCTAATGCAGTGTGGACAGAGAACATCACTCCATATGAAACTAAGCTACGCAGGCAGTCTGCTACATGCTCTGTTATTCATATTTATTTTATGTAAACCCAAACTTTAGGAACAACCCCTAAAGATTGAAGAGGCCGGGAGCAGTTTTGTCCTAGAAATAACGGCTCCAGATGCAACCTGTGACACCAGTTCCTGACTCCAGAGTGACAGAAGAAAGGACTCACACTGTTTTGCTTTAGGCTCTAATGGTGCATGCAGGGAATTTTTTTTTAAATTCTAACAGAACTTGTGATAGATCAAAATACATCCTAACTTCCCACAGGGCATTATCGCTGTGTGTTGAGTTGCACTTCTGAAGTTGCGGTTGCACCATGTGACTATTGGTGGTGAACAATACTAGGCAACTACAAGCTTTTAATTTTACACCAAATATAATGCAATCAGAAGTTATTTTTCTACTGTGAGGAAGCCCCACAGTAATGATGTTGTTCTTTTAACGTGTCATGACGGATGAGACCAGGCCGAGTCCAACGCTGAGTTAATACGGCCCCAGGTCATTCGCTACTGTTAAGTTCCACTTTGGATTTGCACTTTGAATTCACAGAGTTTCTGTGAAATGTTATCAAAGCTGCATCAAAGGTCACACAAAAAGGCACTAAAACCCTCCAGATTTCCCATAGATGGGACCCTCTTTGAACTTTTATGCAAGTGTTTTGGCTTCATATGACCCGCTTATCAAAGAAGACACTGAACACAGCTGCTCATTCTTTTCAGAAACCAGCGTGGATTAAAAAACAGATGAGTTTGCAAGATTCTTCTTATTTTTGAATGCAGGAGCAAATTTAAACTTGGACATTATAGGAAACTTCATCCTCATGGTGAAACCTTGCAAAAGTATCCTCTTGAACGTTTTCCACATTTAATGGTAAATGACTTGTACTTGTATGGCGCTTTATCAAATCCGACGACCCCAAAGCAATCAGTCATTCATCCAGTCACACCCTGACGGTGGTGAGCTATGTTAGTAGCCACAGCTGCTCTGGGGCAGACTGACAGAAGGGAGGCTCCCATACATCTGACCTCTGACCACCGGCACAATGTCAATTATTGGACGACCTCCATGACTCTTACGCCACCGTCGCCCCATTATTACCTTAAAACTAAATACACCAACATATCTTGTTGGGATTTTACCTGACAGAGACCATTAATCAGAAAAGCCACCAAGAGGTCAATGGTGACTCTGGAGGAGATGCAAAGATCCCAAGCTCATGGGAGAATCTGCCAACTAGGCAAATATAAGCCTTGTGCTGTAGATACCTGGCATCTATGGAAGAGGGGCAAGATAAATGGCACAGTTAAAAGTAAGAAGTCTTTCCACAACCCATGTAGGAGACACAGCAAACATATGGTACACGGTGCTCTGGTCAGCTTTTTGGCCTGCATCCAAAATGCTTGAACTATCAGCCCTCGTCGTAAAACATGGTGTTGGCAGCATCGTACTGTGGGGATGCTGAGAAGATGGATGGTCCTGATTCTGTTCAGTTCAATTCAAATTCCATTGAATTCACGCATAACACATACAACAAACAAGACGACGTTCAAATAGTGGAGTGTACAGTCAACACTTCCCGGGATTTCAAAAAAATTCAAAGATATTTTATTGATCCCAAAGGGGAAATTTAAAAAGTGCATCAATGTTGCCAACAAATGCAGGGCATTCCAGGAGGGAAACCTGTTAGAGGCTGCAAAAGAAACTGGACTGGATGTTCGCCTTTCACACAACTAGAGCTACAAAGGCCCTTTAACTTAAACTATTTGAGTTTAAAGGGAAGAGTCCAGTCTTCACAAAGTACCCAAGTAAACAATACAACACCAATTTACACAACTAAGAAATAAGCTTTTAAATGAAAAATATTCCGAATGCCTCTAAGTTGTTTTCAACTTCATTCTTGCTTCTCTGCTTAAAAATCTTAGGCAATAAAACATTTTTACCACATACTTGTAATGGGTGCAGATGAGATGATTGACCCTAAACTGCCCAGCCAAAAAAAAACAAAAAACATCTGGACTTAACAAGCGGTGTAAGAAACCCACTGGTCAGTGAGATTGGTCCAGAAAAGCGGCTTCAGTTTTACAGGAGACCAGACTAGATTCCTGAGCAATGGGAGAAGGTCATATGGGCTGGTTGTTCCAGAGTGACGGGTGGATCAGGGGAAGACGTATGAAGTGATGCCTCAACCATGCCTAGAGCACTTAGACAGGTCCGGCCTTATGTACCCAAAGAACGAAGTCAGGTGACTAGCTGAATACACTGAAGGACCAGTGTTTTCCATCAGCATAAAGGAGTTTATTCTTCCCTGAAGACACAGGGGGATTCCCCAACACCTTCAAAAGAAGCTTCACACATGGACTGGCCACCACGCATACTACACCTTGACTCCACTGAGAATGCATGGGATGTGGTGAAGAAAAATGCACGCAGTGGCTCAAACTTAACCATCATCTCTATGAGATCATGAATGTCGGAAAACATTTTTTTTGCATTTGCAGGAACCTGTCTGAATGATGTCGTGATCGGTGTCTGTCATTACCGAAGCTGAAAGCGTTCCAACATGGTGGAACGTCATGTTGGACAATAGCCCTGACAATTGTCAGGGCGTTTGTCAGGAAATGTGAAGGAGCTGAATGATGAAGCTGTTGATGCATAACAATATGTACACGCTTGGTATGTATCGGTACATAATGAGCCTGGGCTTTATTCAGGGCTTAACAGCGAGGTCCGAGCAGACCTTCAGTTCTTTTCATCACCCCGTCATTAGCTCTCCTAAGTGGGTGCTGATATCTGTAGGCGTAAAGATTTCAGTGTCCTCTTGCGCGCGCCACACCTCTGCTATCGGCTGCATTAAGCTCACGAGAAGAGAGATAAAATTCCTTTCCTCAAAAGAGAACGCGTACACACACACACATCAGCAGGAAGTGCACGCGTCCATCCTGACCTCTGTGGACTAATTTTAGAAGGCAGTCCAATGGCGTCGCAGCAAACAGCAGCGAGGTGAGAAGGTGGGTTTATCAGAAGCTCTGCGCCTCTTCGTATGCACAGCCGACAGCCACACTGGGATGCTTCGAGGATGAGAAGCACGTTTAAAAACAGTGATCTCAACTGTGAATGGTCGGTTCTGTTGGATGAGAGAGAACGAAGCCTCACTTTGAGGGTTTTATAGGAAACCTACGCAGAGAAACACGAAGAAAGCACTTTAGACCTCTGGATGCCCTAAATGTGCCTTATCACTTCAGCTAGGGGATCTAGGAAACAGCATGAAATCAGACAATGAGGAAAGGAAAAACAACAACATTGTGTTGATCTGGTGTAGGATCACTGAAAATTTAATGTAGTCCCATATTTCTACCCCAGGGAAACAGAAAGTCAGGCAATCCTGGTTGGACGTTTCTGGAAACTCAGATCAACTTGTGGTGGTGTAACATAAGCTACACCAAAATTAAATTTTCCTTTTGCGATTATAGTATTTTTAAATTGAACTGAATTTGATGATTGTAAGTGGTACCAGGAATGGGGGCACTGATGGTTTTGTCAATGACACAAATAAAAGGTAACATTTTCCCAATGTTTTGGGGTTGAGATTATACAACTTCATTACAAGAGGATCTTTTTTTGTTTTAAACATTAATGTACTATTAAATATGTGCATATATTAGGATTTTCAAATTTATATTACAGATTGTTACGAATTAATATGGTTCAGACAATATATAATATAAATTTAAAAATCCTAATCCGATCTTGTTCAATTACTGGTATCTTGCAAAGAAAGCAATAAAAGCTTGTTGCTTTTCAGTGAACCACAGTAAATACCAAAAAAATTTTCTTTCTGAAGACAGTTGTGCACGAAGAACAAGGAGGCAAGTACACTGATCATTGATTTGTCAATAACCCAGATGGCCATACATGTAACATTTTGACGAGTATTTTTCCGTGGCGTTTCTCGCCTCTTTGAGTCTCAGATCCCAAGGCAGACGTAATAAGATTGACACAGAACATAGAGAATTTGGACCGTTAGTTAGAAAAGCACCCAGATGTTAAACCCACTGTGACCCTTATGTCCGTTATTTAAAAGAAGGTGGATACATTTTCTATATTTAGAATTTTGGTTCCTTGGTTTAATCTTATCTTCAAGTAAACTCGTGGGAAAAGAGTAACACGAAAAAATCTGCTGTCTGTAGAAGTTTTAATCAAGTGGTGCAGAGAGTTCAAAGCATTTAGTCAGGCTAAAATAAAAGCTCCACGACTGAATCCTGATCAAAGAAAAGTCTAAAAAAATCCCACAGATGACAAAAAGACTACTGAGCACCAGTTTTGCTCATCAGAATATTAACTACTCAATCACCACAGTCTGTGGCGTTGTCACCTTTATGTGGCATGGGAGCTGTTAATATGATGCTGGTGCTCTTTTGGTTAAGTCGTGTTTTTTGGCTTTGACTCTCTGAAGAACATGATATGGTGAAAAGAAAAAAAAATCCCCATAAATGGTTCCTCTATTCTAACCACTTCAAACTTTTCAACCCAAGGAGGACCTTTTAGAAGCTTCTGGGACCTTCGCAGATGTAGAATATTGATATTGCTTAAAAGGGTTAAAGCAGCTGATTTAACAACAGAAGTCTGGGTTGTTCACCTGTAGATTTGAGCCATTTCTGGGTACGACTTTAAAATGAAACATTACAATGAAACTTTAAAATGTTTAAATTAAAATAAATACATTGAACTTGAACACAGTGCTATTATAGCCAGGCAGGTGGAATAATTTTAGCCTAATGTATATAATATATTTGTTTTCAGGAACAATAACAGGCATTAACAACAGTGTTTTTTGGCCCCCTGCTGCTCACGTCGTGGTACTGCATTAACATGTTGACACCAGAAGAACTGTTAAAAAAAACTTTTACAGAGCTACAAGGGAAAGCATTTTGTGTCTCAGCATAACTGTGTGGTATGACAGCTGCATAGTGCAGGAGAGGACAGTGCAGGGGATTGTGGAATGCCATCTACAAGATCTGGACACGGTTTATGCTGCTCGAGTCAAGACAGGTCCAGACTCATTGCCACAGATCCCACCCACCCAGGTCATGCACTTCATAACGGAAGTGGGTCAAACTGGGTACTGGCAGCCTTCTCCCAACACACGTGCGTTGCTCTAACCACTGGCCACCACCACTTTGTTTAATATTTTAAGTGAGCCACACAATCAAGTAAATTTAGCTGACATCTAAAGATAATTAAATTTTATTGTATTTTATTTAGGGGTATCAGAATAAAGAGGGCTCCACAAAACAAATGTTTTAGTTTGTTTTAGAAAAAAAATGTGTCTAGTTTTCCTTTTCATAACCAGGCAGTAAATTGTGTTGGTCTTTCACATAAACCCACAGTAAAATAAATGTTGTAGTTGTAATGAAACAAAATGTGAAACAATCCAAGATTTCTACAATCAGTCTCTCTTCTGCAGGCTTTGCCGTCTGGACTTTCTCAGCAGTAATAATTGGTTGAGTCATACGACTCAGGCCGACCGCAGACCACCGCCACTATCAGCGGTTGAATGAAAACAGCTTCGTCTCCACTGCAGTCCTTCACCCACGTCACAGCCACATCCAGTTCCTGATTGGACACAAGAGTTCTGAGTTTTCAACTCCAACAACTGTTGCTTCACATCCATCACAGGTTTCGTGTTGCTCTGGCTTCACTTTAATGCTTTTTGTGTCATTGGTATTGCCTCTGTGGCCTCGCTTAGCATTGCTGTGTGTCACATCGCTCCTGTGTGGCTATACAGCAATATCATGTAACTCTGTTGCTCGGCCTGACACGTTCACGTTCAGTGTGACCACACCTTTGGTCTTTGGTCCATTTAAATCCTTGTGTCCTGTTAGCTCCCTCTGGGTTTATTTCTGTCCTGCTCAGGTTCTCTCCCAGCTGCACTGTCCATCTGATTTCTCACACCTGGTTCTCATGTCCCCCATCCTTCCTCCCAGCCAGCTTCATTACCATCTCACCAAATAGTTTCCCTGCCTACCAGGTCCTTCACTGCTGATAGTTCGCTGCTCCGTCCCTACCTGCGTTACCTTCCCTCCATGTAGGTTTGCGGGCTTTGTTACTGAAATCCATTTCCGCCATCATTCTCGTGTTGGTCTGCCAAATCTTGGGTGTTTTCATGAACACAATTCATAACAAGCAAACGCGTTTCAATATCGAACTAAGATGTCCTGAGTAACTACAAAATGCAGTTTTCACATGATGGATTCATTTATGAGGGTGGAAAGCTAATTAAACCAACCACGCCCTGTAAGCCCCCCCCCCCCCCACCACCCACACCTTTCTTTTAAGGCCTTGCCGTGGAGATGCGGTTGTGCTGTAGAGCACTGTCTTGTTGCAAGGTGGAAGTGTAATTGGGTTTAAGGTCACCAATGGATGACCCTGACGTTCGACTTTGGAAAGCAGTTCACATCAAGAAACCAGCAGAGTGGCACCAGACCAGATGTTTCTATGAAATTACTGACATAAAAGAAAACAAACGTCCTAAAAAGTTACATTTTTGACCTGCCAGTCCACTAAATGCCTTCCCAAAGGTCACGGGGATCATAAAGATGTTTTTGGGCAAAGCTTACTCGGGCCTCCATGTTCTTTTTGGTCAGCGTGTCGTGATATGTGACCCAAATACAGACCCTGAGAAACTGTGGCATAAAATAAAGTTTATTTTGAAGAAATGAACATTATTTCCCCCTGAGTCCAGCGAGGGGATCCGGGGTTTTCTCTTACAGGAGGCAGAGCGGAGGTAGAGGAACTCCAGGGTTGGCGTTAATGCAGCTGTTGGTTAAAACCTTCTCTTAGTTGCTGATTAATGGGGAATGGTGATTGCTGACAGGAAAGGTTTCTCCCAGTTTGCATCCTGCTGTCCGTGAGTCGTGTTTAAGGGCGTCGGGGCAGAAGTGATGATAGCAGGCTGACGTGGGGATCGGCGGCAAACGTCTGCGGAGGAAGAAGGGGAAACAGGAACGTCTGCTGGTTTCTCAAAGAAGATGAAAGCTCGGGAGCACGACTCCAAAGACAAGCAGACAACAAATCAGCCACCGGGAAGTAGGAGGAACCGGGGGTGGTCATCAGGGGCATCTGGCCTTCTGAGGCGGAGGAGACGATCAGATGTGCAGACGACACAGCTGAGTCACCATCTGTTGTTTGTATATGCTTAGTAATGTCTAGCTGATGCCAAGATGTGTTTAATGACCGGAAACATGGAAGGGTGACAAAGGGCAACAGGGTTCTGAGAGGGAATAATTACATTTTCTCAGCACTGTAAACGAGCACAAAGCACAGCAGCAGTGGAGTCAGCGTGGATTCAAGCTGTTCAGACAGTTAATAAACTCACGCTCTAAAAATGAAGTTTAAAGCAGCTTGCTGTGCTTTTTGTAAGTCAGTTAAAAAGTGTCTGAACGTGTTTGCTGACTGTGTGCTTTAACACTCAGTCAGAAGGAGACAGCTTGTGTTGGAGGGGGGGGGGGGGGGGGGGGCACCTAACCCTGGACAGCTGCTCCTCCTTCTGGTCCTGAACCCCTCCTCCTCCTCCTCCTTTCTTTTCTTTGCTTCTACTCCATCCCAGATGCTGCAGAGCCAGCAGCTTCACAGGATAGGAAGCCTTCCTGCACGGATGTCCTGACCGCCGCTCCTTTGGACACCGATTAGAAAGGGAGCTGCTCGGATGTGGATCAGCCGCTTGCATGTGTGCTCACAGTCAACATTTAAGGTGTGTTCTTTGTGACTTTTCTTATATCCAGTCTTGAGATTTGCTGAAATAATCAAACAATGGCAGAGCTGACAACGACGGTCATGATTCCCTTCCTGTTAGTGACTTTCTAACACCGATCATGTCTGAGGACGAGGGACATCTTTCCCAGATGATGAGCATCTCTGCACGGCTGCTGCTCCTCCTCCTCCTCTTTTCTCCTGCATCCCCGTCTCCTCTTGCAAAGGTAAGCACCAACGTTTCAACTGTTCTCAGTCTAGCAAATGTTGCAGCTATTTACCGGAATGAATTCCTCCATAAAGCCAGGTGTTAATGATGATCACAGCGCATCTTTAGCCAGAATCTCATGATATACATGGTTTAAGAGCACGCTGACACGTAGAACACATGTTTGCATTTTAGTGTTCTGGATGAGAACTAAACACCCCATGCACAAAAGAAGCATTTAAAGACGATGAGTAGGGCCTTCCATTTGAATGTGCGTCGCGCTTTCAGCGGCAGCTTGGCCCTTTTATCTCTGCGGCTGGAATTGTGGGTAATCTTCTCGCTACAAACAATGCTTTCTACACAACTGAATGGGAGACTTTTTTGTATCTCTGTTGACTTGACCAACTTATCCAGCTGAAGAGTTCATGGATACCATGCGCTCTAACCAGGTTTAGGGGGCTTCTGGAAGAGAAGAAGCAGGCCCGCAGAATTACAGAGCCTCCACCATGCTTCACAGTGGGGAGGATGATGACTGCTGACATTTATGCTGGTGACAGCAGGACAGAAAAGGGGTGGCCATATTCCTCCCCGTCCATCTCAGTGACCTGTTTCACGTTTTTAATGATAAAATAATAATAATTGAACTTTATTGATCTCACAATGGAGAAATTCACTTCTGCATCTTAACCCATCCCCTTGGGGAGCAGTGGGCTGCGACTGTCAGCGCCTGGGGAGCAATTGCGGGTTATGGGTCTTGCTCAGGGACCCAGAATGGTAGCTTGTGGGAGTTGAACTCAGAACCTCTGGGACCGAAGCTCTGTGCTCTAACCACTAGGCCACCTCTCCCCTGATTTTTTACACCACGGAAACAGAAAGTTATAGATCGCTTAAAAGTTCTAGAAACTCTACTTAAAAAGTAAGGTGTTAGATACATTTGTTTTAAAAGGGTTGTTTGTAGCACCAATAATGTTCGTATTGCAGGTTTTGTTAAAAGCTGTTTCTTATATCTGCTGACTTTTAGTTTGGGTGCTTCCATTTGTGCTTGGGGAGATTATGCTGCTGCAATAAAAATAAGAATGCAAAGAAATTCATAAAAACAGATTTTGAGAAATCTAAACAAATTAGCGATAGGTTGGGGGGGGGGGGGGGGGTGGAAAAACAATATTTAGAGCATTTTATTAGTGTTCCAAGAGCAAAATGGCGTCAATCAGGCAGGGAATGAAACATTGAGACAGCAGTTTGCAGGACGGATTTTCTTGAGATGTGGCTGCAAGTGAAAAGAAAACAGAGTATTGTGAGGAGGATAAAAATGTCTCCAGCTACACACAAGGTGAGGCATGAAGTAGTAATGGCAGCTGGAACCTGGCAGCAGGGTGCTGTGAGTCTGCTGGCTGACAGCAGGACGCTGACGCAGCAGATGTCAGCTGGACGGCCGCAGGCGACAGCTGGGTGCATTGTGCCGCTGTGTGTCTGACTTAAATACCCGATCCCTGCATAAAAGTGAGATAATTCCTCCTGCTCTGTTGGTTTTAACGACCTTCATAGCAGTTACAGGCCAAATAACACTCGTGGAAGGCCCTGCCTGAAATTTTGATTAATCTGGACGTTGTGCTCAGAGCCGCCTCGCTCTAAACTCCTGGCCAATAAGAAAGACTCTCTGATCCTGGAGAACGGTCAACCAGTCGTTTTCTTCTGTAGTGAATTTTTTTTTTATTTAGCACTTCTTCTAGCTGACACCTTAAATGCTAGAGAAATACTTGGGATGGACGTCTCTTAAAACAACATTGTAGCGTATTAATCCGGCTCCAGCATCGTTGCCAACCAGTTCACAGATCATCTTTGCTAAACCGAGCTGAGATCCAGACTGTTTGCAGGTGTTCAGATGGATGCAGCTCAAGAGATAAAACATTACCAAGAGCTGAGTTCACAAGAACGAGACGGGACAATGGCTCAGGGACATTTTTGTGACAAACTGTGCTTTAAATATGTAAGTAGAATATTCCAGACCAGCTTTGACTTGTAAGTTGTTACACGTCTTTTTCTAAGGTTATCCAAGCATCCAATGTTGTGCAATTTAGAAATAGAGTAAAAGTCTCATAAATGTTTCTGTTTGAAGAAATCTTCTGTTCAGTGCAGAATCATCCTGTTTATCAGTCTAAGAGTTGTAGGTTTTGAATTGAACCTGTACAACTCAATTGAAAAATTAACAGAATTTTCTTTTTTTTTTTTGGGGGGGGGGGTGGTTTCCCAGTCTTAAACTAAAATTATCCAGAGTCACCTTTAGTTTTTAGTAAAGCGCGCAGTCTTTTTAGTACTGGGATCCGTCTTGACTTGGTAATATCAGCCCGCTCTTCTTTGCTAAAACTGTAAATCTCCTGTGCGCAGCACTCTTTGGCTCATCCCACAGATTTTCAGTCAAATTCAGGGATTATTTCTATTCTTCACTCTTCGGCTGGTGAAGCACCGTCTTTCACTGATCTGGCGGGATACTTTGAGTGGTTGTGCTGATTAATTATCCGGCAGAAGCCTGAAGTTTTGGACCAACATTGACGGGTATTTGGAAGTGCTCACCTTGACTTTAGCCCAATTTCCAACAACGGACTCCACAAAGCATGATGCTACCACCACTATGCTTCCCTGGGAGTTTGCCGTTTTTTGGTGGTGAATAGCTTAGTTTATTTTGGGTTGATCAGAGGTGTTTTAACATATTGGCATCAGTTTCATTCCGTGGAGGTTTAGTCTGAACATAGCTACGTCGGTTAAAAGAGGATTTGCGCCCTTTAATTAACGCCAGTATATTCTTTTACTCTAAAAGGTTTCTGTTTGCTTTTCCGTTGAGTTGTAGAGGATTTACCTCTCATTAAAGGTGGAAAACACTCTGAAAGGTTTAATCTAATATTTTACACCACAGAGCCTGTGATTTTAAGAGGGGTGTGTTATTAGAATTTTCTTTTTGTGCCAATGGTGCACAGGAAAAGGACCTTAGAGAGTAGATGGAAAGAGGAAGTGAATTAAACCCTAAACAGCTGCTTCATATCATCAGTCATTATGGGGAGTTGCTTGTTTTTTTACTTGTTTTTTACTTGATGAGCATAGGTGACCATTGTTGCAGCAAAGTCTTTTTTTTATTTTATTTTTTTTTTAACTTTATTACAAGCTCAAGGCCCACAGGAGACAATACTGTACACAAGTCAATAAAAACAACACCCATTCTTTTAATTTCATGTAGCATATTTGAAAAAGGCAGACATTTTGACAGGTTAATAAAGTAGATTTGGGTCACATCTGCACGTTTTCAGTATTTGTGAACATCTTTATACTGATTTTATTTCTGTGTCGGGGGTTATGATTTAGTCCAACAGTGTTAAAGCCACCATGCAGCTGCAGAGCCACACATATCCAGTTTGCGTTGGGTATATTATTTTCTTTTCTATACGGACCTGAATTGATTCTGATGGGGAGGTCTTTAAAGCAACTTAAAGAAAGGGTTTGCTTAATTTAGACAGAATGATTTAAAAACCGCAGTACCGCTATGCAGCTGTTTCTGTCGGACCTTGGCATTCATGTTAGAGGTTAAAGGTCACCATCTGGAGTGTGAAAGAGAGACCCCCCCCCCCCACACACACACACACACACACACATACACTCTCAAACATAGTCTTTGCACTGCAATAGAAATGTGAAATGTCTGTGTTTTTGTGTGCTAGGATCAGTCTGTGTGTGCCAGGACTTTCTGTGGTGCAGGCAGAGAGTGTGTTTGGACCATCGGAGGACAACCGGAGTGTCGCTGTTTACAGGTTTGGTTTTTATTAGCATATCACCCTGATAGTTGCTAAATTACTGCCACACGTGGTATCACTTTTATAAAGGGAAACTAGGCACATAAAGTAAATAAATCTGTGTTTGGTCAGTATTCATTTGTTGTCACCATGCTTCTTAGCAATGGATCTCAGACTATTGGGAGCGTGTTGATTCCCACTTCATAAATGGTCCCACTGATGTAAGGACAATGCATTGTGTTATTACCCCATGAATAACTTGTCAGTTCCTCTCTACCAATATGTGTGATGGAGAGAGGCAGCCTCACTCTTACTGGACATAAAAGGCTTGTCGTTGCTGGAGGCAACCTCAGTGCAAGGCGATATCAATATGAGATTTTACAATCAGGGGGAAACTCAATATCTCCAGTCCTAGGAATTGAACTCCATGTACCATGATGTCAACACATGCTTCCACAGAAGCAGGGGATTTATCAGAGACCACCTCCAGAATTTGGAAGTAGAGCAAATAGAATAGCCTGCCAGAGTGAACAGCACAACCACGTTGGCTGAATTGCTGCAAATGCAGGTTAAAGAATGAGATGCCACGCCAGAGCTGTGTGTAGTCAAGCTGGGGACCAGCATGGAGAGGAGGCGCCAGGCTGTCGTGATGTGCATGGTTCTTCCTCGTAATACTGAGGTCTCTGTTTGCTAATAAACTGTTAAATGAAAACTGCTCACAGCAGAGTGTGGGAGGCAGAGTGGCTGAAGCTTGACCTGAGTCCGAGAAAACAGACGTAGGTCAGAGACGGGCAGACAGATCCGTAGGAATAGGCCAGGTCTGTGGTCATGAGGACAGTCCAGGTTGTGTTCAGAAAACAGAAGGCAAGGCAGGAAAATCTGTAGAAGCGTGGTCAAGATCGAAACTACGATCCAGCGGGTAAAACGCTGGACATCTACTGGCGCAAGACTTTCAATAATCTGGCACAGGCTGTCTGCTGAAGACCAGTGTGTAAAGGCAGAGGAACAGATTAATAGCAGTGATGCAGGAGGAGTGTAAGAGCACGCAGACAGACAAATATTTTAAAGCCCATAAGAAATTGGAAAAACTGTTGCTAAAAATCATTTTTAAAAGGCTGGCTAATATTGACCAAATAACCTTTCACAATTTGGATTAAGCTGCTTTTGTAAAAACTTTGATCGCTTACCCTTTTGTGGCATTGGTCTTGTTTTTGCAGCGTTGTGACGAATCGGAGCGCTGGGTGTGTGGCAGCAACAGCAAATCTTACAGGAATCACTGTGAGCTGCACAGAGATGCCTGCATCACCGAGACCAAAATCCACGTGGCTCAGCGAGGACAGTGTGTGGGTAAATACACACGCGTAGAAAAGGCTGTTTTCACTCTGCACACAACAAACATTGACGTTATTTGGTTTCTTTCCCTTTTCATCTGGCGTGCAGGGAAACGGACAGAGACAGACATCAGTCCTGGTAAGTGAGGCTACGTGGGAAGATTTAAAAGCTTTATGTGATAAATGATTCTCTTAGGTCCTGCATTGCATGTGGATGTGTCTGCTTGGGCTGTTTGCAGTCGTGTGTTTCCTGTCTGAGCGGGATCGGCTCAGAGAGCAGGTGATCCGGTGGATTAACTCAGAGGTGGACCAGGATCATTGGGCCTCAAACCTGTCGTCATCATCCAGGGATGTCCTGCAGAAGTATTTTCAGGTCATTCTTTCTCACATCGTCTTAAACGCATCCCCTGAAACCTGTTTGTGATCGATCGTTTTGGACTAGATTAAATGAATCTAATCTGGGCGTGTTTATTGCTGGTGAGGAACAGAGCTGCACTAAAGATGGTTTGGTTGGAACTTTTTTGTCAGCTGATTGTATGTGGAACACGTTGCAGATCTTGTTTTATGTTGAGGTTTTGGATTTTCTCAGAGTAGCTAAGTTAAAAACGTAAAACCAAAGTGGCCATATATTGCTACCTTAAATGCTGTTGCCATTGTGTGACAGTATAAGTGCAGTTCAGCCTCTTTTATTTACAAATTCTTCATCTCAACTAAATATTTCATGTTGAAGACTTGAAGTAGCTGCAGCTTTTGCTTGTTCTGGGTAACAACAGGTGACTCTGATCTGCATCTGTCTTGGATAGATGCGCCATTCTTCCTAAGGTCGCTCTAAAAGCCCGTTTTTAATGTTTCAATAAAATTGCTAAACCAGGGGTCACCAACACGATGCCCGTAGGGACCAGGAAACGCACCTCAGTAAACAATCCTAAAAGGGTGAAAACACAACCAGACTGCATGATCCCCAGGAGCCTAAAAGCAATCAAAGACCTGGGGATTGTGACAGCTAAACCTGGTGGTTTCAATCCCTAAAGGTGTGTTAAAATGTAATTATGGTGACACATGATGACAATAACGCCTCTTGATTCTTGATAGAATAACTCAAAGTCCCTGTTTGTTGTAATGTTTTTTTGTTTTTACTACAGACCTATGCCGGCGGGGATTCCCAGCTGGATTCCAGCGAGTTCCTGCGCTTCCTGAGCCACAATGAGAGCGCTCTGAACCTCCTGTACCCCGATGCTCAGGGGACTAACCATCTACTCAGGTCTTTATTAGACCAATATTCTAGCTATACATATCAACCCCTGCACAGTTTTCCTCCTGAACAATTGCAGTGGAAGAAAACTCAGCTGCCAATAAGCCTTTGTCTCTCCCAGGTCTCTTTGTGTCGATGCTTTAATCGAGCTGGCAGATGAAGATTTCGACTGGAAACTCAGTTTAACTGAGTTCACCAACTGCCTGACCCCCAGCTACCAGCCACAGGAGAGAAGTAGGCAATGAATGAACATTTCAAATCTACGTGTCTGGAGCAGGTGGGAGCAGAGCAGGAGGCGTTTAACCTGTTTGATCCGTATGTCGCTGTGCAGAGTGCGCTTTGGAGGACGCCGTGTTTGAGGACGGAGCTGAAACCCAGAGAGAGTGCAACAAGTGTGTGTGCGCCTGTGGGAACTGGGTGTGCACCGCGCTCACATGCTACGGTGAGAGCGAGCTTTTAGTTTTGTTCAAAACACACTGATGTATGGGAAGACTTTGTTTACACTGAGGTCTTTCAGAGGGGCACCGGCTGAAGACGCACCATCAGGAAAAAGGAGAAGAAGAAATGACAGAGGATGAGTGGAGGAGGACTGTGGCTGAACTCAACGCTTTACAGGTTTTGTTTTTGTAAAGCTGCACGTGTTACCTCCATTCAAATTTAATACGGTCAACCATTAAAAAGAAGCATAATGTCATGCCTTGTTGTTTTTTTTAAAAGTGCACAACTACAGACCACAGAGACACGACCAGAGATCTCATTTAGACGAGCTGCTACAAAAAAACATTCATGTAGGAGCCATTTATAGTTGTTGGTGTTTGGGTACGGTTTGTTTCTGGTTTGTTTGGTTTGGGTGGTAGTGTTTTGTTTAGGTTGACACACTGACCTACATTTGGCTCTACCCCTGGTGGCGATGTGGAGGGGAAAGCTATATAGGTGAAAGGTGAGAGGGCAGAAAGGTTTTGGGTGACGGGTGGTCATACGTTTTTTTTCCGCTTTTCTTTGGTACAGAATAGCCTATGGCTACTGGTTAAGTTAATTAATTCAGTTTTAATCAAGTTAAATTGAACGTGCTTATGTGCAGGTTTTTCATATTATGTAGTATCTGCACAATATTATTACGTTCTCTAGGTTAGATCAGCTTAGTTAGATCAAACAGATGGCAGCTTTTTTTGTCTTCAGTCATAGTATCTGCACAATATTATTACGTTCTCTTTAAGACTTGAAACAATAGTGTTAAAGTAACTAACGATGCTTTAATAAAACCAACAGATGCCAGATTTTTTTTCAGTGCAGAAACAGTATCCATTTTATTTCAAGCCACAAACAAAACAAAAAAAACATTTTAGTTAAACGAGGAAATTAAATGAAATCTTCTGGCTTTATACAAGAAGCTAATGGCACTTTGCCCCCTTGGCAATTAATCTAGATCAGGGCCGCCGACCTTTGTGAAACTGAGAGCTTCTTCACTAGTATTGTGTCATGCGAAGGGCTACCAGTACTGACCTTTGAACTACAGTCAGAGTTCACTTTTACTGTATGTAAATAAACACATTTTTCATGCTTTGTTCTAGATGTCGTCTTTTTTAAATCTATGTAAATGCAAGTGTAATCAAACAGGAAGAGTAACAGTATAAAATAAAGTTTTAGATGCAGCTCACTGGTTGGTTTATGCTTTTTTTAGATCAGGCTCATGGGCACCACATGTGGTCCTCGGGGGCTACTTGGTGCCCGCGGGCCCCATGGTGATGACCCCTCATCTAGCTGTAGTGTAAAACATAGCTCGTTCCTTCAAGTGTGCTTAATCACTAACAGAGGAATATTTTCCCATTTTCTCCAGGAGATCTCCATCACTGGGAGCTGAGGACACATCACAGAACCTAAGGAAGCAGCGAGCAGCTGACATATTCCTGAATGGGACTTTGGTTCTTGCTCCCCCAACGGTGGAGGTGCTTTGCCCGGAGCTTTTTTGCTGTTTTTGTTTGAGGGGGTTTCAAAATGTTTTAGAAGTTCAGATTCTCACAAGATGATTTGGGATTGTATATCTCTGTGATTGTAACTTTTTACTTATAGTGAACCTGTTTGCCGTTACTATTCTGCTAAAATGGGTGAATTAGCGACGCCATTTTGGGATTATTTATTTATTTTTTGATACAGTTTGAGTGAAGAATCATTTAGCAAAAAATGTCATTAAAATAATTGTTGAACCGACAAACAAGACAATGCATGTGTAAAAATGAAATAAAACAGCTGGTTAAATGTGAACAATATTTTGAACACACGGTCATCAGTAAGGTCTCCAGACAGGCTCCTCCCCTCTCATGGTAAGACACGGCCCTTCTATGTAATTGGACATCGCTGCAACAATGTTGCGGTCCTCCCCTGTGCTTTGGTGCGGTTGGTTTGACCCGTAGTAGAAACCGCCTGGCTGGAAGGGGCCACTGTGGCTCAGCGGAGGGGGAACAGAAGCAGCAGAGGACAAGTAGGAGCCGTATGGTGAAGGATGAGCGGAGAAGGGGACGGAGGGCAGGTGATGGAGTCTGGGAGCTGGAGTGAAGGAGGAAGTCAGAGATGTCATCTGACTCAGAAATGATGGCTCGTTGGTCCATAAGGAGGAGGAAAAGGATCTGCAGTCTGAGGACAAAAAAGTAGAGCAAACAAATATGAGTCCATTTGGAGAACATTCAACTGTCCCTTCTGCTATTTCAAATTAGGAGCAAAAACCAGGGGACTCATTTATAAAACATTGCGTAGAATCCATACTAAAAGTGTACATACGCCAAAAAACAGATACAATTCTGGTTAATAAAACCATGCACATGCAAAAAAGCACGCAATTTCCCTTTATAGATGACAGCTGTACCTGAACCTTTGGTACTGCCTCAAGTTCAGCCCTGAACACGCCCAGATTTAACCACAAATGATCAATGCAAGGCACCTCATGAATGTTAATGTGGATTAAAAACGGGTCTGCTGATGTTTTTTTTTTTTATGGAGAAATGGCATCAGTCGCTATGCAGATGAAAGTCTGATCAGCATTTTCACCTAAAGCAGTGTGATGGGACAGAGATTAAAATGAAATGGTCTGTTAATTTACTCAACCATCATGGTTAGTAGTAGTGGAGAATGTAGATTAGCCTGGAACTGATCGCCCCTCACAATGGAGAGTCGTCAGGCTCATGGTTTGCCCATATCTAAGCTCTAATGATACCTCACCAGCAGCTCTATAAAGCTTGGAACTCCACACTACTCCAGACATTTTGAATTGAGAAAGCTTCATGGGTGGGAAGTGAAACTTCTTCAGCTTTAGGTCTAGTTGTTTTATTTTTTAACCTGTTTTTTATCTTTTACATTTAGTATAACTTTATTTTATTCTCCTCAATCATATGTACAAGCATTTGGTCAGTGCCACTTATTCTAAATGTGCCTCATAAATAAATTACCTGTGCCAAAGCAGGTTAACAAAGAATATCTTTTGGCATTTGGATCAGACCACATACCATTTCAGTCACTTGATATTTGATATCCACTTCAGATTCAAAACCTTTGACTGAGATTTAGCCTACATTTTGAAAGCGATCAGGATAATTATTTAAACATCCCGTACCTAACGGGGCGGTACTGCTGATGCTGCTGGAGGGCCGGAACATTCCTGACTTCAGCTCCTTCTGTCTCTGACCTGATGAAGGAAGAGTGCGCATGAATTCAAACCCAATGAAGGTCCCGACAGTGCAAGAATAGACCTTTGGATATTCCTGCCCTGGGCCTACTAACGTCGTGGCAGCCGAGGTCCATCCACAGTGATCTTAATGGCTCTGTGTACGGTGGCGATTTGAGGAGGTGAGGTCAGCACGTTAATGGACAGGGTGAAAGTCTTACCTAAAGGGAAAAAAACAACACTGATGTACGCAAGAAGATCAGAGGCAACTGGAGGGAAAATTCAGTAACATGGTTCTGCTTTGACATGTTTTGTGCCTCTGTGATAAATGGGAAATACCAATCCAATAAAAGCAGTAGCAGGTGAGAATCCTGGTTTTTATTTTAAGTACAGTTTTGGATGTTGGGAAAGCGCAATAAGTCTTTTATGCTGGTTAGTACTAAAATTAAAAAACAGTGTATGTCTCATTGTACTGTAGCTGAGAGTATTATTTCACAGATAACCATGACTAAAATAATGTTGTTAATGGGTAATACTGATGCCTGAACGCATTGCCAGCCTTCATCTTAACAAATATCGCGAGGCAACTGGTTTACCTCTGCCACTGCGACCTATGAAGCGCAGATCGTTGAACTGAGCATAGCCGTGCTTCATGGTGGTCGTGGCGTTGCGTAGCTCGGCGCTGCAGTTGTCATCATTGCCAGCCATCACGGTCACCACCACGCCGTCTGGCACGTCATTACCCAGAGCAACTACCTGCAAGATGAAAAATCCCAGAACCTGAAAATTCTGAACTCTGGTGAACACCCTGGTGACCCGTTTGACCCCGACTGCTCACAGTGAAGGCTCTGGGCAGGGTCTTGTTACATCTCCAGTGCTGTGGCAGGATGCTGCAGAGGAAGTTCGGGCTGTCGGTGTGCACTAGGCCTCTTTGGGATGCTGTGCCGTGCTGCTGCAAAGAAGTTCTCACCTCCTGCTCATCCAGTTGGTGACATTTAGGTGACGGATCCTGCCGACATTTCCCCACAGTATCTGGAAAAGAGGAAAGTTACAGAATGTTGTCATTTGTTTTCGTCCTTTCTATCCTTTCATTTAAGAAACTAGATATATGACAAATGGTTTTTAGCACCTGTGTTTAATTTAAATTAGTAAGAACAGCTCTGGTGGGCTGTACCAAATCATCAACAGATATATGGTATGTAAACAAAATCCAGCGTTTCTTTGCAGGAAAATACAAGCATTTACTCACTCAGACTTAGCCTGTATATATATATATAGCTGAGATGACTGGCTGGAGTATTAAAGAGAAAGTTACTTATATGAGGAAAAAAAAGTCCTAGGACAATAAAGTAAAAAAAAGACAAAAGTGGTAATATTATGAGAAAAAAACATCATATTATGAGAATTAAGGGGGGACATTTCCAGAATAGTCACAGTTTGCAGAACTATTTCAGTCCTGGAGTAATAGAGCCAGGTTAGATTCTTTTAATTATTGTTATTCTTTACGAGTATAAAGTCAGGAGAATGCCATAGGGATACAAAAATAAACTTGTAATATTACAAAAATAAAAATATTACGAATACAAAGTATGTTCTGAGATTAAACTCCCTCTGATACTTTTTAAGTGACTGAGACTAACTGCAGATTTGCCACATTCAACATGGCGGACGCTCTGACGCATCCGCAGAACCCGCCCGACGAGGCGTCTACGTATAACCAAAACTACATCTCCCACAACCCCGCAGTCCTCTGGCACAAAGCGTCATCAGGTCGCGTCGAGACAAAACAGAATCAGGAAAAGCCAGCAAGTGCATCTGCAGCGGAGTGTTCCTGCCGAACTTCGGTGAGCCCTTTCTCCTCTGTCCTCCCCGGTTGTCCCCGGCTCCTGTCCCCCTCCTCCGGGCCTCCTCCTTCTCCGCATTGTGTCCGAGCTCACCGCAGACTTTGAATAGGCGGGAGCTGCGCGCCATTGTTATTCAGATGGCCGGCGCTGCCGGAGGGAAGTGGCTGCGGTCGCGGCACCTGTCCCGCCGGCTGGCCGGCTGCCTGCCTGCCTGTAACGCCGTCCCTGGGTTTATTCGCCTCACAGCCTTTTCTGCTACCTTGTTGTTTTAGGCTTTTGTCTCGGCCAGTGGCTCCTTCACAGGAGAAGTGACCCAAAATACAGTGAGACCTTCACTGTGTGTGGGAAAAAACTAAACGGTGAAGTCAATGTGGCTATTTTATCGTTAAGGAGGTCGGAACACAAGAACTAGCATTTTAATAATCTTGTGTTTGGGTTTTCACAAAATAAATCAAAGGTTTCCTGAATCAATCGAAATGATTTTGTTCTGAGCGTAGACAACAAATCCAGGAGAATCCTCCTGTCCAACCATCAGCAGTGACACAGAAGGCATGTCTGGGTTTGTTTTGTGAGTTTTCACAATTTGAATAAAGGTTTAACCAATAAAAGTCTGTCCCTTCTGTCGTTTTCAGATCTGGATAGAAGTAGAATAGAAATTCTGATAAAAAGCTGTTTTTTTTAGATTTAATTCAGTTCATGGTTTAATCATAAGCAACGAAGGAGTCGTTTTTGCAAAACGAAATGAATATAAATAAAAAAGAGCAAACGGGATGCTCTCTGTTGTCATCATAAGCTCTGACCGCTGGAGAGTTGAGTCTATAAAAATACAATTTTGTCATAAAAGAATGTTTCAACCCTTTATCTTGTTTATAAATGTCTCCCATTATAACATCTGTCACCAAATTGGTTTACTCCTTTTCTTTGTTAAAAAAATTCATCAACACAGTTTTACTCCACCGTCTTCACTTGTTTTAATAGAAGTGAAACATTTGAGGTTAAAGTCGGAGAGCATCTGTCAAAGCAAATGTGTAACTTTGATCTAATTTCATCCCTAATCACCACTGGAAAACATTAAAATAAGAATAAAAAAGACTAGTCCTGTAACCTTTTTACCTGTGCTTTCTCTTTGGGTTTAGTGCCAATTATGGAGAACTGACTTCCAGGTCTTGTTTCCTTCACAGACAAAGATCAGGACAAGATGAAGGAGCTGCACCATATTAGGAAGTCCCAATAAATAAATATGTTATGCTGTTCATGTTATTCTGCTTTAGGTTTAGACCCCAGTTAGTCTTTTACTGAGCTTCTGGAGAAAATGAGTCTTTATATGACTGCCAGTAACATGTTTTTTTTTAAATAATCTGGTAACATATGCTTTTGTGGTAACTAAGCAAGTTAGCCGCATCTTTACCAGAACATCCTAAAATATAGTTGAACTGAGCAAAAAGCGTCACTCTCCATGTTTCTGTCATAGAGATAATTAGTGCTGTAATGTGATAATAAGGAGAGTCACAGATTGCACAGGGAGGTTGGGTTGTTGAGTTTCAGGCTGGCAGGTCCTCTCTGGCTAATCCAGCTGAACATCAGCTGCTTTCCTTCATGCAGCTGATTTCTAGTGGAAGCTCAATTGACGAGTCGTAAAAAAAACGCACCTAACTGTGAAAGGATGCTTAAACTGAATGCATAATCCTGCAGGTTACTGAAGCAGGACAGAAAAGTCAGAATGTGGTCCCTCTTTGAGGCGGCGTAAATTGTGGAGACGTTGCTCGGTGAATTCTGCTCCTCTGATTTGGTCTCTCTGTTTCTGTGTCATCAGGTGTCTGCCATGGCGGGCTCAGCCACCTCCGGTTCTAAAGAGCGCCCAGCTGCCAGGACCAGCTTCATCCCAGAGCTGCAGAGCATGATGTAAGACACACACACACACACACACACACACACACACACACACACACACACACACACACACACTGTGGACCGTGCCTTGACTTCCATTCATTTTCAACCCACCCCAACCTAGCCCAGAAAAATAGTGAGAACCAGGAAAAAATCCTCACTTTACATCAAAGTCCTCTCTCTACTAGTAAAATGAGCAAAAACTGTTCACACACACACACACACACACGATCAGAGTGAAAGACACGTCTTACCCCAGTACAGCATGGGGCTGGTGCTACTGAACAGACTGTTTGAAGCCATGAAAACCTGTAGAGCAAATAAAAAACAAACAAGCCGTAATCAGAACGTTCTGGTTCACGTTCTCAGTCCACAGCTCTGCGCTCTGATACGTGACGTGATGGCGGCGATGGTGATCTGCTGTTTAAGTGACATCTTTGTGCAGCTTTTGGTCTGATGACAAACACTGGGAAGAATGGGGGAACCCCGGGGCCAATGAGGGTTCTGCTCCAAACTCTGGACCTTTGGCTTTTACGGTGACAAAAGTGAGGGATTGAGCTAAAAAGCAGCGCTGCAGGTTAGCACACAGCAGCTTGGAAGGAAAATAATTATTCCTACAATAATAATGGAAACAGCAGTTGGACAGAATAGCAGCGATTTTGATAGTAAATAAATCAGTTTTAGGTTAAAGGATTAAAAAAATATATATGACGTGTTCATTTAGAGAATTTGGGAACTTTTGGTGATTTTATTTTTTAAGGTATTTATCCTCCAGATAATGTGACTATGGTTGTCTTTTAACTCTAGTACTTTACAAGCGCAAATGGGGTAAAGGTAAATAAAGTCTGTTGTATTGTTGGAAAAGAGATTTGGTTTATTTGTAGAGCACTTTGCCTTAAGTGCACACTTCTTACATCTGCTCTACTTTCACTCACGCAAACAAAACAAAGATCCTTTAACTTTTCAGTGAAAGATACGACGAGTCTAGTGATGTTTGCTTTGAGGGAGGCACTTGCCCACATTGCTATCGATGAAGTAGAGTGAGTGCATGTGGAGGTACTCACCGTGTGTTGGGCGCGTGCAGCAGAGTGGTGGCGGCGGTCAGAGAGGCTGAAACCCAAATAAACCCCAAAACCTAAAACTGCCACTCTGCAGGGAGCAGACGTCCGAACCCGAGACCAGACCCACGTCCGCAACCCCAAACCAGAACTATTCTGACTGTTGTGACTGACGGCTGCAGACAGCCAATCAGAGAGTGGATAAAGGAGCGGGCGGGGTGTTGATTGTCAGGTGTGTAACTAATGGGGGGGGGGGGGGGGGGGAGTCTGAAGGAGACATGAGGAGAAACAAAATGAGAGAAGGAAAGAGATGCAGGATGTGGCTTCAGGTTGGTTTGTCAGTATGGAAGTGGCCGATCTGGATGCAAATTGAGGTTTGACCAGATTGTGGTCAAACTGTGTGTGTTGTGTTGTGCAACCTTTCGACCCTCTGATTGTGTGGGCACATTTGCAAGCTCTGTTGTGTTTTTGTTTGTCTTTTTATCCGAGCTGAAACTTTAAGGGGAATCCATTGTTGCACTTTTTTTAATTTGTTTGTACATGCAAATTGTAGCATGAGCATAATTCCATCAGAACTGAAAGGAAAACAGCCCTCCTGAGTAAGCACAATGTCAGAGGAAAAGTTTTCTATTGTTTTCTGGCTGAATTGTTTCCTTTGATACCTGAATGTCTTAACACGAGTATCCACACCAGGATCATTCCAGAGCCGTATTCCAAAATCCAAAAATAAAATCTGTTCAGTCATTTTCATTAATTCCTTTAATTTTCTATTTTTATTTTTAATAAACACAAGAACTTCATCATTTTCACTGGCTAACTTCATTGTAGGTAAACAGAAAACAACAAAATCTGCCAACTGCACATCCAAAACCAAGATCCAAAAAAAAGGAAGAAAGATATCAAATATCCTAATAAGAGCACAGTGGAAGATTACATTAGAACTTTACTGGGGAACAAGCAAAACTACCCTAATTACATATAAGACAATTAGCGAATGCTGCTTCCTTCAGATCAAGGGTGGGTCATAGGTCACCCCACTGCAAAACTATTTCAAGGGAGAGCATGCTGGGGGTCTCACAACCATGGTAAATCCACCCAAGTGGCAGAAAATCCCTCACATCCAACCTGACTTCATGAAGTCAAGTTGGATGTGTTGGATGTGTCAGGTTAATTCGGACACGTATCAGATTTTTTTACAAAACGCCCGCAGTCGGAACGTTCATGTTGCGTTTCGTCCGTCTTTTACGTCACTCTCCTGGCTCTGACTAAGCATCCACACTCTCTGTTACTTTTTTTATAACCAAACTTTGTTGAACATTTCTAGAAACAATCTATTCACCGATACTTCCGCAAACAGCGCGCTGCTGTGTGACGTCTCCTGTTATCTGCACAGGCAGGTCACTTTACGGTCTTGAGTTGTTCAGACAGCAGTATGACGGCGGTCACATTTAATAGTAATGTGAACGGCCACCCTAAAAAAGTCAGATTTTAGCAAAAAGTCAGACTGGAGCATCGGGACACTTGACCAGCTTTGACCATTATTCTTCCTCGTCGTCTATGTTTATTTACTCTTAACTCACATTTAATCTTGAGAGGTTTCGCAAGATTTCCCGTCTGACACCTGAACGATCCTGAGTGAAATCTGTTGGTGTGTGGTGTGTTGAGCTCGCCGTCTGACCGGACACCACACACTGTACGAGCAAACCTGTTGTATCTACGATTATTTAGCGTTACGTGTGGGGTCTCTTAGGCTTTAAAAATAAGCCTACTTATTTTCCTGCCGTGTGAACCGGCCTTCAGTCTGCCCCAGGTAGCTGTGGCTACAGTGTAGCTCGCCACCGTCAGCGTGTGAATGAATGAATGTAAAGCGCCGTGGGGCCCCGTGGACTCGATCCAGCGATATACAAGTACAGTACATTTACCATTTGTTTTCAAAGATGACAACTCCTGGTATGTCTGAATTTAAAATCTGAAAATTATAAGTCATCAAGAAATGCCTGTGGTCTAATTGATTGGCTGAGTCAGGATTTAGGGATACATATAGCTGAGTGTCATCAGCATAACGGTGGACCTGAATCCCATGCGGTGTGATGATTTCAGTCCCCAGAGGTGACCGGCCTGCTCAGGTGTCCCTTTGTGTTTCAGGTTTGCTCTGGGAGACGCCCGCAGGCCTCTGTATGAAACGGCGGCGCTCGTGGAGGACGTCGTTCACACGCAGCTCATCAACATGGTAACCTCGGGGAGAAAAAGGGGTCTGACATTCAGACGTGAAAAGATTTATCATCCTTAGACATCTGTTGCAGTGGTTCACAACGGTCTGTCATTTCTTGAATGCTTTTACTTTATGGAACAGCTGCACCAGGCCTGTGAGGGTGCAGCGCTTCGTGGTTCCAGGGTCATTTCAGCGGAGGACATCCTCTTCCTGATGAGGAGAGACAAGGTAGAGAAAAGAACTTAACCATGCCTCAACAACCAGCGTCCTTTAAAACAACCTGATTGGTTGAGTTGACTTATGCCTTTTACCGCTCTTTGTCTCGATGTCTGTTGACCAGAGGAAACTGGCGCGGTTATTACAGTATCTTCAGTTCAGAGATTACAAATCCAAGCTACTAAAAACTCTAGAGGAAGAAGACGCGCAGCAGGAGCAGGGTAAACACAAAGCCACGGCGATGCCTCTTCCACTAACAACTATCCGAGGACCGTCTCGGACAATTTTGACCCGTTGTGTTGTCTGCCGATCAGGTGGTGCGGCTGCTGGCGGTAATCCACGCAGGCAGCGGTTGGCCCAGGACTTCCTGGCATGGATGGATCAAACTGGGGAATACCTTTCACTGGCTGAGAGACAAGAAGTTGACCCAGTCAAAGTGGAGAGGATGGAGGTCAGAGGTCACCACGATGAGACTAGAGCATGCTGAGGTGTGGCCAACACTGTGTTGCAACAGAAGGATATTAACTGTGCTTGCTCTGTCTGAATACTCAGCGTTTAGAGCGACACACGCGAAATATGGATGTAGCTCAGTACACAGAGTTCTGCGAGAGTCGACAGCTGAGCTTCGGTGAGATTTGAAACCCTGGATTTGTGTATTTCTAGTAGAATTTAGATTTTACGGTACTGCAACATGCCCTACCAGTCACCAGAGGACCACGGTCCATTATGGTCTCTGAGGCGGTGAGAGGATGGCTTACATCTCCCCGTCTTACAGCAGAAAGTGCTGCAGTTGTTGTTTTTGGACCAAAAAAAGCACAAAGCTGATGTTCTAATGCTCATTTATTCAATCCCACGCTCACTGTCTACTGTTGCTGGTGTAAATGTCCTGTTAGCCACTCATGCTGTGCTACGTCAATGTTAACAGCCAAAAAAGCATCAAAGTTTCGGGACTGGCTGGACTGCAGCAACCTGGAGCTCAAACCCAACAGCATGGCCACAGAGATCCTCTCATACCTGGCCTACGAGACGGTTGCTCAGGTAACGCCTGCGATCTGACGTCCAGCACCACGCGTCGCTAGCTGTGAAGAGCTTTGTGGTAAAATGCGTGCTCTCTCCTCCCCAGATTGTAGATTTATCTCTGTTAGTGAAGCAGGAGATGACTGTGAAGATGAACCCGGTCAGCCACGTTATCTCTGCCAGCTACATCCACTACAACACCCACCCTGAGGTCCACACCACGGCGTCACATTCAGCGCTTTGAGTCAGGAGACCTAGCATGGCATAACTAAATGTGTGATCGCAGGTCAAGAAGGATCCAGATTCGCCCGAAGCCACGCCCCCCTCCACACCAGGCTCCTCCCACTCCTCAAAGCCCCTCCTCCAGGGGAACGGCGGCGCCGACAGCCGAGCGAGGCAGAGGAAACGGAAAAAGGTGTCAGGCTGCAGACTTCTCTTCAGTGCTCTTCATTTCAGCCGTCTCTCTCGATTGTTTACCAGTAGATCTCTTTTCTGGACATCTTCAAAATGTGCTTCGCTGCACGGAGGTAACAGTCTGCTGTGTCTTCCAGAGCTCTCCGGCCACAGTGGAGCCCCCCAGTGGAGCCATCCAGCCGTGTCACATCAGAGAGGCCATCAGAAGATACAACTACAGGCACACGGTGAGTACACGAAGGAAATCCCGCTGAAGGAGACACCTTTGTGTGTTATTTTATTGGGTTCTGCAGTGATTCTGTCCCTACACGGTTCATTTTACCGGCGGTACTGGACATTTGCTTTAGCTAAAGGATCAACGGGGTTTTCGAACTGCAGAGACCCCACTGGCCTAATCTGGGTATTACTTTACATTTGTGGGTTAAGGTAGAACACTTCTGGCTGTTTGCAACGTGCAAGGAATTTAAAAAGTACCAAAAAGTGAGACATTTAAGATCCTGGAAATTCTGTGGCTATTAGTTTTACCCCCAACCGTGCTGGTAAGCTGAATTCTCGCAGTATTTGTGTGTTCAGACATATGAGAATCCATCTTGTTCCGCTCTCGGCTCAGTTGTTTGGGACCAAACCAAAAGCGCTTCAGGCCAATCACATTAAAGTATTATGGTTTAAGGCGGGACATACAGCAGTGATGAAAGCAATAGTGGCTTAACCAACATAAAGATGACAGGATACACGCATAGCTGCTGCTGTTATCTCTTCTGTTTAGTCAGAATCCAGGATTTCTCCTTTGAAGGAAGAACAGAAAGAAGCGCTCTGACCAGCGTTACTTGTTGTGGTTTCTCATGGCGCCTGCTGCCTACGACATTTTCCTTTTTCATTCCATGACTGGCTAAAAGCAACCTTTGGTAGGCGGGCATTAGGTGTCGCTTCGTCCAATCAGCTTGGAGAGTTCTGCTGGATGTCTCTCCTTTGGCTGGCCTGGTTGGGTTTCCTCAGTCAAGACGTATTAATGTTAAATGTAACCATTTCTGTAGATGGTGGCTCTGGCCAGGAAGGGTCTCCAGTAGCGGTGTGAATACTGACCACTACTGGACCACATACCATCATGTTCCTAAAGCGCTCCATGAGCCAAACAGAAACTCTACCATATTCTGCCTGAGGTGAGCAGGTTTGTGCTTTTTGGGTCAGTGGGCTGTAGACGGTTTGTCTGACAGTCCTGAAAGCCACAGTGCCTGTGAAGCATGGTGGCCACGTCACCATGCTGTGGTGTTGGGCCTGTTTGGGGCATACCAGAAATTATGGATCAGCTTGAACACATCAAAATACTTAAAGATGTCACGCTCTTCTCTGCTGAAGAGGAAATGGTTTCAACAGAACAACAACCCCCATCACACCGGTAAGACTGCAGCATCGAGGTTCCAGACCGACAAGATAACGTTCTGGATCGCTCGGCCCAAACATGAATCCCATAGAGAACCTGTGGGGTCAGCAGTAAACAGGCCGTTTCTGAGGCGAGACCAAGAAAAGCAGCAGAACATGTGGAGAGCGGTCCAGTGGCCCTGGGCTGGAGCATCAGCTCACAGCCACCAGAGGGCGAGCTGTGCTTAAACAGCTTAGTCCTGCTCTCCTCCACAAAGTTTTACACTAGAAATGGGAGAATGGTGGAACTTTTAAACAGCCAAATGTTCCTATTCACTCACTTCTTGTATATTGATTTAATGAATGTTTGGTCCCCAACGCACGTGTGTGAGGGCAAGCAATGAAAGCTGATACTTTTTAAAAACAACTAAACATCCATCCATTTTCTGACCCGCTTAATCCCTCATGGGGTCACAGGGGTTGCTGGTGCCTATCTCCAGCATTCACAACTAAACCTTTCACTGAGATCACTGGGAAAATGTATTGTTCCAACCATAGAATGTTAAATCTTGGTAAACAGAAGAAACCAGAGCTGCTGATACTAATACTAAATACTAATTTGATGCAACCCTTTAACAAAAGACCATAGAAGCAGCAGGAAACGGTGTAGGATCTGGCTGTCAGCCATGATGATGGAACTGTGGTAAAACTTTGCCCCCTAAATGTTCCAGTTTGATCCATTGAGCCACATCTGTCTCTCTTTCAGAGCGCCTACAGGAAGAGCGGGATGGCTTTCCTCGTCTGCTGATGCATCACTTTCTACTCATTTTCTATGTGTCATTTGTTTAATTTTTTAGTATTAAAAACCCCCAAAATGTACACAAGGACTTTGTGGTTTTCATTGATGAAAAACTTTATTTGTCACTAGTACAGAAACAAGGACTGCTAAGCATGCTCAGAACGCAGCGTGTGGCATCACAGCAACATCAGCACACAGAGGCAGAGCGCCACGGACACTTGACGTGATAATCAGGGGAAAATAAAGCCGTTGGTCAACACGTGTGGGAAAGGTTACAGGAAGTAAACCTCGTATGTCAGCTGGATATCAGAGTCCCTCTGACTGGTTTCTGGATGATGGAGTTGAAGCTCAGACTTTCTGAGTGCTGCCGAGCAGAGCCTCCCTCTCCATCAGCAGCTCTCCGTATCTCTGCTGGAGTTCTTTCTCCCTCTCCATCTGCCGCTCCACATCCTCCCGCAAAGCCTGAAACAACAAGCAGCACCCAACATGTTTAGCTTTAGACTCTATTAGGGACTCAACAGAAACCCAGTCAGAAGTATTTATATAGCCAGAATTACTACTGCAGTCAGTTTGGTAGGTTTCCCTGAATCAATGTTTACATAAACCATCATTTCCACACAATATTGGTAGTTTATCTTAAAGTGAAACTTGACTGGATTACATTTATCCACACCCTCCTTTACAAACCCTTCAGGCCTTTGGGTTCTGTTAAAGGAACAGCACACTGAATCCATCCACCACTGTTTAGAGCAGGGGTGTCAAACATACGGCCCGCAGGCCGAATCCGGCCCGCCGAACAATTTAGTCCAGCCCTGTGGCTAAATGCATTATCATTATAAACAAAAAAAAAAACAAAAAAATTTTTTTTTTTTGTCCAGTGTCCTGTCTGGCAATGTGGCAATAAGATGCCACAAAGAGCTCATCAGATTTGACTTTCACAAGTGGACAAGATAAATGGAAGAGAATGATAAAACAATTATTGAAAAAAACATGTACTTCATTTAATTGAAAATATGCAGTTCCTATATTGTCCATGAGGGGCGCTGTGTTTTAATTAGCAGATTAAGCTTCAGGTGTGGAAAAATTCAAATAATTTCTTAATTATTATCTGTTTGATGTATTTTGTCATGCAGGATAGTGTTTTTAAGTTCCAAAAAATGTGAATAAATGTTTTTCAACATTGTATAATCACTGTGATCAGTTCTTATGCATAATGCACACGTAAATGTTTAACTGAGTAAAAGTATTGTTGAAATTGCACATACTTTTCTTAAAAATGCTGAGGTTATTCATAATATATTGTGTAAAAGTGAAATTAACTTAATATAAAAATCAACAAGTCCACATTTATTAGTTCTATTTAATCTTGCAATGAGTTAACTCGTGTGGCCCTCTTGAGATCAGATTAAGCTGTATGCGGCCCCTAAACCAAAATGAGTTTGACACCCCTGCTTTAAAGACTTCCACCTCTGGATGTAACGCCTAGCGCTGAGCAGTGGCTCCGCTCTGGCAGCTAGACCTTCAGTAAACTCAGCGGTGCAGGACAACACCGACCCCGTGGCTTCATGAATGGCCAGGACTTCAGAGGCGGCTCGTCAGGTTAATGATGGAAATGTTTTGTAAAAGAGCCTCATTTTCCTTCTGAAGGATCTGACTGGTAAGCTACTGAGGTGCTCTGTGAGTGGCGCTAAATGAATTACCGCTTGTCTCCTGGGGATGGCCAGATCCTCCTGTTGCTTCAGCTGACTGAACGTCTGCAGCTCAGTGGCTGCTTGCTCCACCTGGTGGACGACACAGACACAACGTCAGGGCATCTGAACAAAAACAGCCAAAGTTATTACATTTACACTGCAGTAAACATGCTGACTTTTACAGATAAACTGGCAGCAGGTAAAAAAAAGTGTTGAAGTTTAAAGAGTTGGGATTCCTACAAGCTTCCGTAATTTAGACGATCAAATCTAAAGTAAATTTGACATGTGAGACACTATTAAGATTAAAAATATATACTCTACACTAACCGCTAATACAACAAACAATGGATTACTTCTTCGTTTAGCTGTAAAGCCGTTGGAAGCTAATGTGATTAAAGCAGAAATGTCCTGATGTGGTTGATCCCTAAAGAAAGTGCAGAATGATCAGGACTGAAACTGTACAGGGCTGCTGCTGCTGAGTACCTCTACATGGACCAGATCCTTATTTACACCTAAAATTAGGTTTTGCATGTGCCAGATCCATGTTGGCGTTAGTTTAGAATGGGCCTTTATTTATCCCTCTGTAGTAACTCTGTATCATCAGCTAACTGACAGGCCAATGGAAGCACACAGCAGCAGACTAAAGATAAGTCATTGTAATAAAACAAACATGACTAAATTGAAGGTACACCCTTCCATAAAGAATATTATTATACTAAGTGGTGTCTTGTCTGCAGCTTAGCCAAACAGGGAAGTGACACATGGAGGATAGATTTCTCCAAACGAGGCCTGAATTGTCCTTTATTGTTTTTGCCATGATTAAAGATAACATTTTGTCTTATTATAATCAATTATATATCATAGCCAGAAATAATCCTGTGCCTAAAAATAAGGGAGTTGCAGATTTCGGGTTTGCGCGGTGCATTATGGGTAAGTTCTATATATTTTTTTGGCTACCAAACATTTAAAGATGGCGTGAATTATTGAATATTTAGGGCTGGTGATGATGTTGGGGACCCTGCAGACACCACACTGAGCTATGGACATCTATCAGACTTGGTGACGACGGCCAGAGAAACGGCGAGCAGACGCTAAACTCTTCTTGCTGGGCTCAACCCTGGCAGGGAAACTAAAAAGTCGGTACCTGTTCCCAGAGTTCCAGAGGGATTGCTGCAAAGTCATGGACAATGCAGACAACTCTCCCTGTGGCTCTACGCTTCTCCAGGAGTGAATGCTGCTTGTCGGGACTTTGAAGCAATCAACTGGTTCCCTTATATAGGAGATTTTTGACCAATCTATATAATATGATTGAACTTGATTTTGTAAAGTGCCTTGAGATGACATGTTTCATGATTTGGCGCTATATAAATAAAATTGAATTGAATTGGCAGGGAAACTAAAAAGTTGGTACCTGTTCCCAGAGTTCATTGTGTTGCTTCAGGAGCCCCAGCGCTCTGGACTGGAAGCCTCCCAGCAGAATTTTCAGTTTCTTCTCCAGCTTAGCGGCTCTTCGGGCCTCTGCCGTCATGTGACCGCGGTTCACCTGGAGGGGGTCACAGATACGGGGGCATCGGTGTTTGGATCGGAGCGCTCACACGCAGCAGTTAGAAAACAAAACCAAACTCCTCAGGCTGTTCTCCCCGTACCTCTAGTTTCTTCTCCAGGCTTTCGATTCGATCTTTCTTGGATGCCAGGTTAGCTCGGGTGTACCTGTTCTGACCAGCTAGATACAGCACCTGTGCAGCAGGACAGACACATTTCACCGCTCTAAAATGTTGCAATGATCAAACTGAATGACGGGCGGGAGGAATCTGGGGAAGGTTACCTGTCCGTAGCATTCCTCCCACACCTGGGTGTAGGCCTCCATGCTGAGATCTCCGTGGCCCATTCCCACCTTCACCACCTCCATTTCTGCTGCCAGGATCGCCTTCGCCTGTTCAGACATGCCACAGTCAGAGGCCGCGTTTTAAACACGCGCCCCACACCCATCTGAGCACAGGAGCCGTCGGCCATCTTTAAGCGACTGCAGAGCTGATGACCCGGGTGGACTCTCTCACCTTTTCCATCTCCTCCGTGCTGACCGGCTTGTAGGCGTGCGTCTCCAGGTACGAGATGTGCGAGGCGTTGTTGGACGTGGAGGCGGGACCTTTGGCCTTGCCGCGCTGCGGCTGATTGGCCGCGTTAGCCGAGGGATGGTGGAGGCAGTCGTGATGCAGCATGGTGATCATTTCCTGTTTGATGAGCTCCTCGGCCACCTGGAGGCTGGTGAGCGGCTCCATGGAGGCGGGGCGCAGCACCGACTCGTTCACCTGCGCGGACAATAAAGGAGCGACGGTCAGGTGGTCCTGGAGCGCAGCCAATCAGTGGTTGAGCCGTGGTCAGAGGACTGCTATCAAACTGTACCTCAGTAGGTCTGGGGAGATTCCTCTGAACAGGTGTGTGTCGCAGTTTCAGCTCTTTCTCCCGTTCTGCGTCCCGTTGAGCCTGAACAGACAGATCCCCAAAGGTCACCAAGTTTCTCAGTCTGACAACGAACTCAACTAAAATCAACGGAGCTCTGAACGTATTCCAGAAAGTTTTTTTTATTTATGAGGCTCACCTGCTTGCGTGCCTCGATGTCGGCCGAGTCCTCTACGAATCCGCTCTCCATCTCCGTCTCTTCCAGCTCTTTCTCTGCGTTTTCAGGAAGAACAATCTCAAAGTCGTTCTTAGGGACAGGAAGTGACATCAGGCCTTGTCTCAGCTGCTGCAGGCTTTCCTTTTGCTGTGAAGAGCAAAGATACAAACGTTTGGACTTTTTAGAGAGTAAATAATCACTATTTCTAAAGATACACTTCCTACTGCAGCCATTGTTGAATCCATCCCTGAGATTTGTGCAAACGTTTATCTTTTTTAATTTTCTGTCACATGCTAAATTATTCCCACCCCTAGAACCCTTTCACATGATGCAATGTTACAACCATGAACTTCACTGTATTTTGTTGAGATTATACTTGAAAGACCAGAACAAAGCACGACACTACAGCAGGAAAAACGCAAATCTGAAAAGTCACCATAATCACAAAAAAGTTGCTAAAAGTCTCCTGTTGCTAGTCGCTTTTTGAAAGAAAGTCACTAGACGGGTCTGAAAAGTCGCTAAATATAGCAGTAAAGACTAAATGAGCAACAGTGGACTGTCTCTCTAGTCTTCCTCTTCCCTCCAGAGAGGGACACAGCCAGACAGGAAGGAGCAGGCGGTGTACTGGAAACCCTGATGCAGCCACTCTAATACCTCTAAATGAGGTCCAGTTGAGTGTAATGGCAGAACCAATCTAGCAGTTCTGTTTGGGCCTCAGACACTTCTGGGAGAACATTAGTGAAGTGGCACACTGGCAAGAAGAAAGCCTTAAATTACAGGCTCTACACATGCAAAGCTGGTACAGATATACCATTAAGGTATGGTTGTTTATGGTTGTAAAGAGTAAAAGTGGCTTAAAAGGGAATCCATGCTTTTAAAAGCTGCTCTATATGAATTAAACTGAACGGAGGAAGGTTATGAACAGAATCGGTGACAAAGGCCAACCATGATCCAACTCTCACTGAAAACGAGTCCGACTTACTGCCGGCAATGCAGACCAGACTCTGACACCGGTCATACAGAGACCTGACAGCCCTTATTAAATGGTCCGGTACTTCATACTCCCGGAGTACCCCCCCCCCCCCCCCCCCCCCACAGGATCCCTCGGGGGACACGGTCGAATGCCTTCTCCAGATCCACAAAACACATGTAGACTGGTTGGGCAAACTCCCATGCCCCCTCCAGAATCCTGCTGAGGGTATAGAGCTGATCCAGTGTTCCACGGCCAGGACGAAAACCACACTGCTCTTCCTGAATCCGAGATTGAACTATCTCCTTTCCAGAACCCCTGAATAAACCTTACCAGGGAGGCTTAAGAGTGTGATTCCTCTGTAGTTGGAACACACCCTCCGGTCCCCCTTTTTAAATAGGGGGACCACCACCCCAGTCTGCCAATCCAGGGGAACTGCCCCCGATGTCCACGAATGTTGCAGAGCCGCGTTAACCAACACAGCCCCACAACATCCAGAGCCTTAAGGTACTCAGGGCGAATCTCATCCACCCCCGGGGTCTTGCCACCGAGGAGCTTTTTAACAACCTCGGCAACCTCAGCACCAGAGATGGGAGAACCCGACCCAGAGTCCTCAGGCTCTGCTTCCTCAATGGAAGACGTGTTGGTGGGATTAAGGAGGTCTTCGAAGTATTCCGCCCACCGACACACGACATCCCAAGTCGAGGTCAGCAGCACACCACCCCCACTGTAAACAGTGTTGGTACTGCACTGCTTCCCCCTCCTGAGACGCCAGATAGTGGACCAGAACAAAGCACGAAACTACAGCAGGAAAAATAAACATGATTCTGTTCATAACTTTTATGGACAGAATTTCTAGGCGCAGCCAAGGTGTTGAGGGGATCCGTTTTGGTGGCCTTAGGATTGCGTCTCTGCTATTTGCGGATGACGTGGTCCTATTGGCTTCATCAGGGCGTGATCTACAGCTCTCACTGGAGCGGTTCGCAGCCGAGTGCGAAGCGGCCGGGATGAAAATCAGTGCCTCCAAATCCGAGACCATGGTCTTGAGCCGGAAAAGGGTAGAGTGCCTCCTCCGGGTTGGGGAGGATGTCCTGCCCCTAGTGGAGGAGTTCAAGTATCTTGGGGTCTTGTTCACGAATGAGGGGAAGATGGAGCGGGAGATCGACAGGCGGATTGGTGCAGCGTCTGCTGTGAAGCGGGCGCTGTACCGATCCGTTGTGGTGAAGAGAGAGCTGAGCCAAAAGGCGAAGCTCTCGATTTACCGGTCGATCTACGTTCCTACCCTCATCTATGGCCACGAGCTTTGGGTTGTGACCGAAAGAACGAGATCCCGGATACAAGCGGCTGAAATGAGTTTTCTCCGTAGTGTGTCTGGGCTCTCCCTTAGAGATAGGGTGAGGAGCTCAGTCATCCGGGGAGGACTCAGAGTAGAGCTGCTGCTCCTCCACATAGAGAGGAGCCAGTTGAGGTGGCTCGGGCATCTGGTCAGGATGCCTCCTGAACGCCTCCCTGGAGAGGTGTTCCGGGCACGTCCCACCGGGAGGAGGCCCAGAGGGAAGACCCAGGACACGCTGGAGGGACTATGTCTCTCTGCTGGCCTGGGAACGCCTTGGGATTCCTCCTGAGGAGCTGGACCAAGTGGCTGGGGAGAGGGACGTCTGGGCCTCCCTACTGAAGCTGCTACCCCCGCAACCCGACCCCGGATAAGTGGAAGAAGACGGATGGAGGAAGGTTTTTTTTTTCTCCTTACCACGTGTTTGGCATAGGCAGGGTCAGCCAGCTGGTCTTCTGTGTTAATGTTCAGTTTGTCCCTGAGTGGCGTGCGCGCAGGGGTCAGTCCTGGAGTACCACGAGGGGTCATCCCGCTGGCGATAGGCGTCATCCCGTCCGAGGCCTGGCCGGGTCCAGGAGTTCTGTAGGAGAAAAGGGAACCGTGGATGTAAAACAGGGCTGGGGGAATCACTGTTGATGCAACGAAATAAAGACAAGAGGTGCGTTCTTCTTCAAACACTATGCAAAATGTTTTGAGTCGTCACATTTTATCATCTGCTTCCCAAAGTGCAGAATCTCCTGTGATCTTTTAAACGCCTCTTGGCTAAACGTTCTTCAAGCTGAAGTGAAGGTTTTTCAAAGTATTTGCTTGGAGGAATGATGTTAATCCTCTTCAAGGCAAAATCTAATATTAGGAGTCAATTTACTTTTTAGCACAGAGCTGGAAAAAATAATTTGAAAAAGCATTTTTTTAAATGAATACTTGACAATACTCCCAAATTCTCACTATGCCATAATAGAAAACATGAACTTTATGAAAGGCGTCCCACAGGGCTCCATTCTAGGACCTAAACCATTTTCAATTTATGTTGCTCAAGTGTTACTGAGACCGGTTTGCATTTATATGCTGATGACAATCATTTATTCTCATGGAAAGTCTGCAGCTTGGGTTCTTCTGCAGTCTGTCTTTGATTCCACCCAATCAGATCTGTCTCAAGTCCTACGTGTAAACAAACAGTGTAACAGAAGCCTGGCGGACACCCCCCTCCTCCCCGGCCAGGCTAAGCGTCGTTTGTGTATTTTAAATGCCTCGATGTTTGAAAACGACATTAAAGTTCACGTGTGGGAGAAAACCTCCCGGTCTAAATAGCTAATGCGCTAGCCCCTCTGACGCGCGTGACGCAACGCTCTTTGCGCATCCCCGTCCTGCGACACCTCACCCCCAGAACCCAGCACACCTACAGCCAGGTTTAGCACATCTTCTGGGGGGGAACCCTGAAATGATAAAGTTACAGAAACATCTAAATACTTCAGTGCCGTCATTGATTTTAAGTATCAAACTTAATGACATTTAAAAGAAAATCTGAAGCTAAAATGCTCTTTTTGCTGTGGCCCGTAAACATCTAACGTCTGCAACCTTCCTACCATCGCTGATCTATGGCGATGTCCCCAGCCAGCCCTTTGTACATGTTGGATGTTGCTTTTCACGGAGCTTTGCAGCTTATAACCAAAAGTAAACCTCTGTCACACCACTGCATCCATGTACTCACAGGGAACCTGGCCATCATTATCTGCCTGCAGACTTCCAACACTTTCATTTCCACATCCTTCCTCCGCCTAAACATAATCTAATCCATTCTGGAATAAGACAAAGTGTGGAAAAAGTGAAGCGGTGTAATGGCCCTTAGAGGAGCCCAGTGAGCTGCTACGTGGGCTGGAGCATCTGCAGAAACTCAGGAGTGACTAGAGAAGGAAGCACCGTCCACCATAAGTGCACTTAAGCTAAATAACCAGAGCAGCACATCTATATGACCTTAGATGTTCTGTATCAAACACGCATGTTTTAAGACTCGCTGCGGGCTGATAAAACAGGCAAAGACCATGTGACTGTACCTGAACGGTGTGCTGAGAACCGTGTTGGGAGTCTGGACCTGCTGCCGCTGAGGCGTCACGCCGCTGAAGTCGCTCTCGTGCAGCGGCGTGTTGAGGCCTCCCTTCAGGGGCGTGTCGATGTTGGTCAGAGCCATCAGGTTTTGTGCTTCCTGGCAGCGCAAACACACAAAAACACCATGTGAAAAAAAAAACAACTAAAAATGATACGCAAAGCAAAAAATAAACACGATTTACTGCATCAAATAAGAATTAAGCTAAGTCTTATCCACCATCTTATTTTTAAAGCAACAATATTGCCTCTATTAACTAGTGATAGATTCTATTCTGCTTTTTTACACCATGACATTCAGGTTAGTTTTGCTGTTGTTGCCACCATCATATTCTTATCAGCAACCAGAACAAGGTTTTCCAATACGGCTTTTAATCATTACACCAGTCCTTATTGAAATGGGACTGTTTCTATAGCAACAAGAGGCACCCAAGCTAAAGAGTCAGGGACAATCAGCTCAGAAACAAACATCAGAGCAGAGACCCGGGATGATCACCTGCAGTATCCTGTCCTGGGCAGCGGGGGTGCGTGGCGTGCGGAGTCCGGTCGCCATGTTGTTGGTGACGCTGTACTCAGACAGCAGGGCGGAGGAGGCCGAGTTCCCGCCTTCGCTCTCCTCGGCTGCTTGGCGAGCGACCTCGCTGGCCACGCCCATTTTGACCACTTCCTCCAACTCGGTGTCACTGATCTAGGAGCACAGTCAGAATAACCGGTACAGTGTTTACAGTATGAACGAGCTAAGCCAACGGTCCTTTATGTATCTGGACCCAATCCAGCCGTCTGGGTAGGATCAGTGCTTGGTTCTTCCAGATTCATCAGGTCTAATCCCAGACTCAGATTATTGGAGTTTTTGTTGTAGTAAAACTATGAAAATAACTAATTCCCTGGCTGTGCCCCACTCAGCACAACAGCCCAGCTGTTACCTGTGGTGCAGGTAAGACCAGCTTGGAGCGTTTCTTGGTGAACTCTGCCACTCCGCTGGTCTGCAGGATGGCAGACGGCAGATCGCTCTCCTTCTTCTTCTTGATCTTCTGTTTGTCCTTCTTCCTGTCCCTCTCCTCGCGCTCACTACAAACAACCGACCACGCATTAGTGTTGTCTGCGACCCCTTTGACTACAGCGTAAGAGCCGCATGCGTTTACAAACTTCCACTGCATGCGCAGGAAAAGAAAATGCTTTTCTGGGGAAACTGGCTGAAGGGTCAACGGTGGGAAAGCCAGAGCGCTGCTACTGACCTGCGGAGCTCTCCGTCCAAGTGCTGCTGTCTGAGTCGTTTAAAGTTTGGCTCCAGGGCGTCATACTGCTCCATGCTGGTGTCGTAGAAACCCTGAACGTAAACAAAGACAAACAATCTTTAAGCTCTTCTCTCCTACCGGCTTCATTATGAATGTACCAATCTACATGCTTTAGGGCTGGGCAATATATCCAGATTTTAAAAGCGATGTAAGATGAGACTATATAGTTAGAATTATACTTTATGCATAGGTTATTTTTCACCTTTTCTCCTATCTATCTACAGCTGGTTGTTTAGAATTGGGCCTGTGAGACATTTGGGATAAAGCTTTGATTTTCTTTATAATTACTTTATGAAAAGAAAACCGTACGGAGATAAAAATGGTACATCGGCATTCGGCCTAAAACTACAGAGATATTAGCTTCGGTCCATATCGCCCAGCCCTAACATGGTTTATTGTCTATGAACAAATACCGCTGCAGGTTTTTTTTCAAAGGGGATTTCAGCGTTGTAGTCCACTCCTCTCTTCTTCTTCCTCTTCTTCTGCACGTCGATTCCTGCAGCTCTTAGCTCCCTGCGTTTCTGCAGGGCAGCCAGCCGCCTGCAGTCAAACAACAAAATAACACGAATCCCCCCCCCTTAATGTCTATTTTGCACCAACAGGTTTTTATGCCTCCTCCTCAGACTAGAAACAACCCAGCTGTGTTGAGTTGGTTTAAAAGCGTTGCTGCATCACCTGGCTTCCTCCAGCTGTTTCTCTCTGGCTTTTCTCTTGGCTTTTTTGCCCTGCGTGTTGGCCAAACGGGCTCTGGCCTCTGACAGCATCTCCAGCTCATCTGCACATGGAGACACAGGCAAACACACGGTCGGTCACAGCGCCCGACCTGATGGCCACGCTGCCGACATCACGGGTTTAACAGCAGGTCCAGGCGCTGATCCGCGCCCTGAGCGTGACGGCAGCGTGATCTGCTGCGTACCTTGATCACACAACGTTCCAACAGAACATCAGCGGTTTGTATCACAGCAAGAAGTGCGTACTACACCTTCATCCATATCCACGGGGTCGGGCCTGGCAGGTTTGGTCTCAGGATTAGGATCGATCTCGCCTGGTTTCAACTTCCTGGGATCGTCTCCCACCTCTTCCTCGTTCTCCCTCTGTGCTGCTTTGTCTCTGAAACACAAAAGCACGTCTATTAACAAGATTCAGAGTGACATGAGCCTGACTGTGATGGAGGCCATCTCATGAGGCCCAGCGGCTCTGCTTTTGACTGAATTCGCCATAAAAACAGCTCTAAAAACAAGAACGCGTACAGCAGGTATTCGTAATGCTCCAGACACTGGGCGGCAGTGCGTCCGATGATCGGAGCGATGGTCCTCCACTGGGTGGGCATCAGCTTGGCCAGGTGAAGCAGTTTCTCCTCCTCCTCTCTGGACCATTCTGTCTTTTTGATACTGGGATCCAGCCACTCGTACCTACGGGCAAAAGCAAGACAGAGCTTTCTGGTTCAGTTTGAAACAGGTAACGATACAGAAACCCGGGTGAAAATGCGGTGATTACACTAAACACTGATCAGACTGCGTCTCTCAGTAAGGTGTCTGTGTCAGGACTCACCATCGGGCTTTGCACTGCTTGGCGGACTTACGATGAAGCAGGGAGGCGATACGTGACCACTGATTTTTCCCATATTTCATCACCGCCGCCTTGAGGATCTCATCCTAAAACCAGAAAGATGTTTTCTTTAAAAATAAATGTATCTGACTTTAAAATTGACAATTTCAACAAACCTCCAGAACCAAAATAAAACAATCTGGTGCTGAAAAATATCCGTCCTAGCTACATAGTTGTTACTGTTTTTAAAGCGGACATTCCTGGGTGTAAATAGGAGGGGGGGGGGGGGGGGGGGTTAATAGAAAGACTGACTCCCTCTCCCCTCACATAGTAGTAGTAGCCTAAATATTAGGACTGACATTTCAAAAATGGATTTGATTCTGATTCTTAAGATTTAGATTTGATTCTTTTTTCGATCTGATCTCCAACTGGATTGCTGGTGTTAAACATATTTTTTACCTGAATTACATGACTGCGTGGTTACTGAAACAACTTTTGCAAGGGTACAGTCCACCGACACCGTGTGCTTTGGTCAGACGACGCCGCTGTCAAATCCAGCAAGGATTACAGAAGGCGGCTGCAGCTCTCACTTTACCTGACCAGGATGTGTAGGATAGCTGAGAGCGATAACGTCTCTTGGATCTGACTACGCTCAGACCAGACGGACACTGAAGGATCGCCCTGCTTGGTCTACATGTGGGGACTGCGCTGATCTGTCCATTCATTTCACATATTGTCACGCAGGGGTTTATTACTACCTCCCAGGGAGGATCAGTAGTGGCTGCTTAACTTCACCTCCCCATTCTGAGCTGGGTCCTTTTGGTCGATCGGAGCAGTCCAAAAAGGCTTTGAAAGGGGCTTAACACAGACATCATCTATTTAAGGAAAAGCTCCTCTTGCCCGTTGTTAATTTATAATACTGAGCCCGGTTCTGTTGGAGGCTTTTCCTTCCCGCTAATGGGTGGTTTTTCTTTCCACTGTCGCTTCATGCTTGCTCAGTATGAGGGATTGCTGCAAAGCCATGGACAATGCAGACGACTCTCCCTGTGGCTCTACGCTTCCCCAGGAGTGAATGCTGCTTGTCGGGACTTTGATGCAATCAACTGGGTTCCCTTATATAGGACATTTTTGACCAATCTGTATAATATGATTGATTTTGACTTTGTAAAGTGCCTTGAGATGACATGTTTCATGAATTGGCGCTATATAAATACAATTTTATTGAATAAATAATAACTCAAATGTGAAATTATCTGAAGGGAACCAACAAATGAAATTCAACAGAATGCTGGAATAAACCCGCTGTTTCTCACTATGTTTAATTTAACGCTGAAACTGAATTGTGTCAAATGTGATTAACCTTGATGATTTAGTGTATGTTGGATTACAAAAAAATGTTTTAACTACACAAAATATTCGGGGCTTTAATTATGGGCCGGTATTAAATCGAGGAAGCACTACCAGGTCTTCAAGGCTAATTTTCTTTCGCTAATGACGTTACCGCCTTTACCAGACAAACAACAGCAACCTGACCGGTAGCCGGTGATTCACTCCTCACAGCTAAACTGTTTGGACATAAATTGCCAAGAACAGTTACGAAAACAAAGCTGAAGATGCCATTTGAGCTGAATCCCGTTAAACGGACGTCCTGCTCCATGCTAACTTTAGCCGCTGGTTGAGGGACGCAGCAGTTAGCATGAGGCTAACAGGTAAACACGCACCTCGGTGTTGCGCCAAACGCCTCCTTTAATCATGATCCGCGGCATCTTGGCGGCGTGTTGGTCTGCTCCCCTTCAACAGCTGGAATAAACGACCTCCTCTCAGTCCCTGCGAAGCGGAGCGGCAGCTCGGGTCTCTCTAAATAAAAGCCAACTGAACGCTGGGGGAGAAACCACCATGCACCGGAAGTGTCGCCGAGTTCAGGAAGGTGTTCGGGGGAAATAGGTCCGACTGTCCCGTCCAGATTAATGTTCCCGTGTCATCAAAGCTGCATTTGTTTTAATAAATGAAACAAGGAACAAAAACAACAACTACATTAAAGCTAAAATATCAGAATACAATCTCTCGTGGAGGATTACAAATTAGGGGGTATGGAAGAAAAATAAGTGGTACAAAAAAACAAAGAAAAAAAGAGCGTGGCCAACGAAAAAGCAACGAAAAGCTTAAAACAAAAGTTTTTTTTAGCAATCTGTTGAGAGATGATTTTTTCAGTTTTCTATTGTTCAACTTTATTTAATGCTAAATAGTCTATTTTAAATTCGTTTATAAAACAGGGGAAGGATGGCCCATTTACTGCAGTGATTATGATATTTAGCTAAAAGAACAACAATATTTATGGCATCGCAGAAAGCTGGATTTAAATTGTCCATCTAAAGTAAAATGGCATCAGTATCAAAGGAATGTTAAATCTAAGATTAATCCAGTTTCTAATGTCTATCCAAGTGCTTTGTGAATATTGACATGAAAAATAAAATAAAAATTGCTACAACTCTTAGCAAAAAGTAGTTTATTCAAGTGGACTACGAGTATACATATTACATCTTACAACTTCAAGTGGACTTGAAGTTAAAATTTTATAAACTAATATACTTAACAATAGTATAGTTAAATATATTGACTAAGTAGGCCTACATTAATACTAAGACTTTAACTTATACTTAAGTATAGGCCTACTTAATAAAATTAACTTCAAGTATGCTACGTTTTGCTAAGAGTTCCTCTGCTGATTTACAAAAGAAAAGATGCAAAGTCCACATCAAATGTAGATCTCCTTTCAAGAAATATGTCTACAGGGTATTTATTAATGATTTTGAAATGGGTCTCCTTCACTTTAGGAGTTATAGGCCAATTCATAAATTTGGAACTAGCACAAGTCATAGTTTTATCATTTGTTTTGGCATAAGAATCTTTATTATAGTCAAAGTAAATCCTTTGTCTCATACACTCATTTATGAACTTATTGTAACATTTATGGTCAACTAAGTTAGTCTTCCTTTCTGCTGTTGCTGCATGCCTGCTCAGTATGAGGGATTCCTGCAAATGTACAGGTGAATGCAATCGACGGTCCACTTTTGCATCCTCGGCCAAGTCAGCGACTCGATGCAATCTCCTGGGTTTCCTTAAAAAACGTTTTGAAACAGTTTAAAAAATAAACTGAACTTCAGGCTTTGCTCTGAACTAGGAGACGTTTGGAATGCATGCAGCTGACTTCGAATTTCTCTGTATGATTAAGATAAAAAAAACGTATTATCTTCAAAAGTGCTTTGACACAATATTTATTGTGCGATGTAAATAAACTTAACTGAATCACGTAGTGCTAGCCATTATTCAGATTAACTCTGACTAGCTGCCCTGCTTCTGCTGAAAAAACAAAAAATCTCTAGAGCATTATTCATCCACCACCATTTTCACAATGTTTTGTACAATGTTTGTACAAAGTTTTTACAATATATAACATTTTGCATTTGGACCAAAAATCTCAGATTTGTTCTCACCTGATAAGATAATCTGGTAATATAGAAACTACAAATTACATCCTTAGGTAGTGCAGGGTGTAAAACCTTTGAGAAGTCCTCTACAACATTCAGAGAACAGTTGCTAGTTAGAGTATGAATCATCTGACAACCATCTGCCTGCTGAATAAATACCCACATGTAGAGTGAAGATGTTTTATTTCAGCTTTGTATCTGAAGTACATATTTACTGATTTCACACAAATGTATCAGGCTACACATAGGTTTTTACATGTTCGCACAACACAGAGGACATTTACGTCAACACAGACATGCACAAAGAAGGCAGCAACAGAAACCATCTCTGTTAGCTGACTGCACCGCCCCCCCTCCACAAGAACTGACCAATCACAGCGGGGGATTTTACTAACTCAGATGGGGTGTGAAGGAAAACAGAGGAGGAGACTCCAGGGGCTAACACCTAAAATATTGAGACAAATTGCAACATTGATCACAATAATAAACGCTATTTTCATATTGACAATAAATATGAACAATTTCTTAAATAGCAATTCTATATTTTTCAGTATCATATATATATGCACACCTCATCAAAAAGTAGATTTGATCCGACTGGAGTGGACGCAAACGCACATTTTCTCCCTCGCACGCGCGTTATCCTCCCACTTTGTCTCTTTTAGTATAATCTGTCCAGTGATATGGAGCAATACTGCAGGACGGGGACACAGGGTGGAGTAACAGTGACTTAAAGGGGGTGCTAATTTGACTGGGGTCACATGCAGACTGATATGTACATCTGTAAACTCTCTCTCTTCCACCATCCCTCCCTCAACCCGATTCATCTTCCTGTCACTTTTCTCCCCCTTAAAACCCTTCTGTCATCCCCCTTCCCTCTGATACCATCCTGGCTTTCCGTCCGCCTCCCTCCCTGCGTCTCTCCCCTCTGTCGTGTTTCTCTACTTTAAGTCTCCGGCGTCTCCCTGGATGGTCTTTTTGATGCGGAGCAGCATCGTGGTCAGCCACTGGTCCAGGCGGGACACCGAGTCAAACTCCTTCACGGCCTCCGTGAACGCCTCGCTGTTCTGTTCCTCGTGGGCCTCAAGGAGTTTCTGTTAAAACAAAGGTCAGAATTTACTTTCACAACAGAGACAGATTCAATGGATATGGTCAGGGAAAACACAAGCTTCCCATCGGGATTCATGCAGTCATTGTGAAAACTGAGCTTCCATTGATTTAAGGCAGGGGTGTTAAACATACGGCCCGCGGGCCGGATCCGGCCCGCCGAACAATTTAGTCCGGCCCTGTGGCTAAATGCATTATCATTATAAAAAAAAAAAATGCCAAAAAGAGCTCATCAGATTTGACTTTCACAAGTGGAGCAGTACTGCTGTTGCCATAGTGCTCCGCTTGATTTATGAATGTGAATAGATTTAAATGGTAAATGGTAAATGGACTGAACTTATATAGCGCTTTTCCAGTCATGCTGACCACCCAAAGCGCTGTACACTATAGCCACATTCACCCAGTCGCTCTCACTAACGCGCACACATTCATACACCGAAACATTTATTATGATTCATGCGGGGAATATCTCAAATGATATGGACACTACAATGGGAAAGTAGAAGAGGAAAGGAAGAACAAGAAGAAAAGCGAAAAGGTGAAAAAAAGAGGAGATAAAAGGAAGAGAATGATAAAACAATTATTGAAAAAAACATGTACTTCGTTTAATTGAAAATATGCAGTTCCTATATTGTCCACGATGGGCGCTGTGTTTTAATTAGCAGATTAAGCTTCAGGTGTGGAAAAATTTTAATCATTTCTTAATTTTTATCTGTTTGATGTATTTTGTCATGTAGGACAGTGCTTTTAAGTTCCAAAAAATGTGAATGTTTTCAACATTGTATAATCACTGTGATCAGTTCTTATGCATGATGCACAAGTAAATGTTTAACTGAATAAAAGTATTGTTGAAATTGCACATACTTTTCTTAAAAACGCTGAGGTTATTCATAATATATTGTTTAAAAGTGAAATTAATTTCATATAAAAATCAACAACAAGTCCACATTTATTAGTTCTATTTAATCTTGCAATGAGTTAACTCGTGTGGCCCTCTTGAGATCAGATTAAGCTGTATGTGGCCCCTAAACCAAAATGAGTTTGACACCCCTGATTTAAGGTGTAGAAAATCCAGCCAGTTGCTGCTCATCAAATTCAATGATCATCAGAGAGTGTGGACACCTCTAGAAAAGCAGGAGTTTGCTGCCCTGCAGCACACAGGTGTGTGATAACACAAAGCAAAGAAGGAACGATGTCAGAGAAACAATTGTTACTCCGAGTCACTCTGAGAAAGGTCCCCAGGCATTTCCGAACAATTTTAAATCTGTAATTCCCCTGCAAGAAAGACTATTCACAGTTGGAAAACATATTTTAGACATGTTGCTAATCCTCTCATGAGTGGACATCCCGGCAAATTCACCCTGAGGTCAATTTAGGCAAACCTTGCCTGAAGCTGAATTCTCAGAATTTGTGTGTTCACTTGTGCCAATCCCGCCTCAACCAATCGAGACCAAACCACAGCAGTTTGGGTCAATCATGTTGCAGTAAACAGCTGATCAGTCGTGTGACGTAAATGTTTGCTACGTCAGAACTTATTCGCCAAATGTGTTTCCATTTTCTGTTTTGTGCATTAACTCTTTCATTGAAAAATCCAAAAACCACCTGGTGCATAGCCACGATATTTGACTTTTTAAAAATGTGTACGTCAGTAGCTCCCTGGTTGCATACAAAGTTTTTATGAAAGATTATCACATCCTGCTGGCGTATTAGTTGCACATGCACAGCAGGGAATAAAACAAGGAAGCGGCAAACGGCTATCAGCATCTCCCTACGAAACAATGAAGAATGTTCCAAGATCTAGTAAAAAACACAAAAAAATATGATTCCCAGAGGGAAAAGACTGGAATGTGGCTGGAGATACAGTATGACTGATGGTGTTCACTGAAGTGGATGCTAAACCTGCCGATTGCTCAGATGTGACTTCAGAGCTGGTTGATGTGAGTAAATGTTCTGATAGGAGGTTCTTTAAGTTGCTGTAGATCAGTGTATTTCATTAATAACGGTTGTTCTTCAATCACGCCAAGCTGCCACTTTACTGCGAGGCACTGCAGAGGGTCAGGCTCAGTCCGGCATTATTTAATAATGTTTTATTAATTAAGCAAACTGGCATTATGATCATTCTGTGATACTGCCAGTAGATGGCGCCACATCAGTTTATATCAGCTCATTGTGCCCGGTCCTGGGTTCTATTTAGCCTCAAAAACGACCATCAAAACGCTATCAGGATCAAATGGTTTTTGGTTGTTTTTTTTAAGCATGTAACGTGGCAATATACCTTTAAATGATAGTTTACAACAGAAACAATAAAAAGCTAAAGTATCAAGATGCGTCAACATTCCACGACTCAGCACAGCACATCTATATCAGGTCACTACAGCTCCACAAGGCATCGCATTATCAGGTTTGCCTCGTTTTTCCCATGACTGTATGCGCAGTTAAATAAACTAATAATCAAAATATCCTGAATCCTAAAGACAGAAACATACCTTTAGCAGTTTGAGCTCTCTTGAGTCTGAGAAAGCTGGAAACATCTCCTCATACTTCTCAATGGCCAGCTGGTAAACAGAAGCCACAGGTGAAGTCATCTGCTAAAGCTAAACACTTTAAAGCTGAAGCAGCAGAACAAGCTAACATGGAGGCCAGGGCTCAGCTGCACTTGGAAGGCAGTAGGTGGAAGCGTTACCTTGGCATTCAGCTCATCCACTATAAAGTGACACAACGAAGCTTTGAAGAAATACTCTTTAGCGTTGTACTTCAGCAGAGGATTGTCCATAGTGCTCATAGCAACCTGAAATACATACAAACACATCCTTGGTTTAAATACGTACTGAGGACCTTACCTTGACTTCCATTGACTGCCTTTCATTTCTAACCCTTTCTATGACCTTACCCTGACCCTAACCCTACCCTTACCAGTAGATATCTAACCCTAACCTAAATGTATTTGACACCTTCGTTCTAAACCTAAGCCCTAGCTCCAAAAAAAATGAGGACCAAAAAAAGTCCTCACTTTGATGGTAAAATACATAAAATATGTACTCACTCAGCTGCAAGTACAAGTACACACACATGCTGTAATGCTTTCCTACATTAATTACAGCAAAGTTTCATAGTAACGTCTTTCTTTGTGTTTTTCAGTACTATATTAAAGGAGACATATCATGCAAAATTCACTTTTTTAGCCCATAAATACTTTTGTTGTGTACTTAGAGTCTCTAGGAGTGCAGAAAAGTCTCTCCAGGTGTTGCGTACAAATCTTTCTATTCAGTGTGGGACATATTTTTCAAGCTGTTTAGTTTTCTCTGTTTTCTATTATGTTTTTTAAACAATTATGCTGCAGAGCTGCTAAGCCAGGCCATGGACTTCCAGCTTACCAGTCCCACAAATCTACCATTTTTATTTCTCGGAGCATTTTTGTAGTCCAAGCTGAAGGATGCTGAAGCGGATAAGTCATCAGTTGCTCATTACACTATCTGCCAGCATACAAGATAAATGGCTGAACTTGGTCAAGTGGAATGCTCTGCGACCTGGAAGGGGGCGTGTGACGTGCCTCCTTTAGATTTAAAGAGACAGCACCAAAACAAGTTGCTCTTAGACATACCTCAGAACAGGGGTAGAAAAGGGGAATGTGTGGGCAAACTAATGGGGAATTCAAAGCAAAGCATTGCAGTTCCACTTTATATAGACCACAAATGAATGATTTTAAGGTGAAAAGGTAAGATTTAAAAGCATGATATGTCCCCTTTAATTGTTCCTAAAGTTGTCCCTAAGGCCCTTTTTAAATATTTAGACAGATATAACAACAACGTTACACTGACACCTCTCAGCCGATGCGAACACATCGGACCAGAACTACGCTCCCAAAGCTGAGGTTTACCAAACACTGGCCGCTGGTACCTGTTCGTAGATTTCGATGGCTTTCTGATACTGTTCCAGCTGAGCGCTGTAGTAGCCCACCTTCAGAAGACATTTGTTCGCTGAGCTGAAACATAAAGAAAACCCATTGGTTCAGAGGGGGAAGTCTATGGTCCTGAACTCTTCATTGCAATTTGGGGTGATAGATCCCTATAAAGTAGTCAGTTCTGGGATATATTTCTGGTGGTGTGCAAGCAACATGGACAACATCATTGTGTTTGTTTCACAGCAGCTATTCTTCATATGAAAGACTGCCCCAGATTAAAAGAGTTACAAAAAAAGATAAACCATCTTATACCTAAAAAATATAATTCATTCTATGTGAAATTCTGCTGTCAAACAATAGCATTCATTTACTGCATCCTTTTAATCTCTTTTATTTCATCCTACATTGTGCCTTGCGAAAACATCCGTTCCCTTTGAATGTTTTTCATAACTTGCCAAATCAATCATCCAAGCATTTGATCAGGATTTTATATTAAGGCCAACGCTCAGTGGAGCTTAACTGTGAAGTGGAAGCAGCCCATCAGTGCCGTGTGAGCTTACAACCACAAGCTTCAGTGTGCGTCTTTGGAGTTTTATGTGATAGACCAACACAAGGTTCATAGCGGCATCTTTCACTGGTGCACCAGCTTCACACATCTAGAAATCTTGCTCAAGCCCAAGCTGGATGGGGAGCATCTGTGACCATAGGTTGATTTTCAGTCAGGACTTTGACTGGGCCATTCTAACACATGAACACGCTTTAATCTAAACAATTGCACCACAGCCTGGCTGTGTGCTCAGGGTCCTGGAAGGAGAACCAGATCTCACGTCTTCCACAACTGTCCTGGTCTTAGTTTCACAAATCTTCACACCGACTCCAACCAGATCCCAGCTGAAGAAAACCATTCCCACATCCACACTGCCACCACCACGTTTCACCACTGGGATGATGTTCGCTGGTAGTTTATCAGTGCACAAAGCTTGCTGCATGTCTTCCACCCAAACTACAGAAGAGACTTCTTATGGCTTTCTCAACAGCAGCTTTCTTCTTGCCACTCATCCACAACTGATTCATAGTCCAGGTCTAACACTTACCCTCACTACAGATTCTTCCACCTGAGCTCTGGATCACTGCAGCTCCTGCAGAGTTACAGTGGGGCTCCCGACTGCTTCCCAGATGGCTCTTCTGATTACCTGGCTGGTCACTTTAGTTCCACTTCACAACTACACACTACTTGGTGTTGATCTATCACATATGATCCCCATAAAATACACGATAGGTAATAACTATAATGTGACAAAAACATGAAGAAGGTCAAGGAATGGGGGGATTTAGTTGAAACTTCTGGTCAGAACAAGGATGGCCGGCCATCTGATCATCAGCTGAACCTTTTTATCGAACCAAAGCTCAAGAATACAGAACACTACAACAGGTGTAAGCACATTCTAGTCTCTCTATTTCTACAGTGGCCCTCCAAGCCTATGATCCTTATTTAAACCCAACATTGCCATCCTTTGGTTATATCACTATACTACGTGGATTTCTGAATCACTGAATAGAACAACTATCTCCATTCTTAGTCTATATTATTTGGCTTTATGAACTGGATATTATCTGAATGACCACATTGTGAAATCAACCCAAAATACACACAACAAGGTTAGAAAACCTTCTAGTACAAGGCACTGTATGAGTATTTGCCTAAGCTTGTCCTGTCTACATTCATTAGAACTTGCTTACCTGTTCGACTCCTCTCCCTTGTAATAATCTGCTGCCTGCTCGTAGTGAGCAATGGCCTGAACAAACACAGAGACATTCAGTCAGGGCGCTCACCGCAAACGTCTTCCCAGGATCAGAACAGAGGGAGTTCCTTTACCTTGTCAATATCCACCAACTCGGACTCATAAATCTCTGCGATGGTGATGTGATGCTTGGCTGCGATGGTGAACCGGCCCTGTAACAGACACACACACACACACGCCGACTTTAATTCAAAGGTCAGAGTCCCACACAGACGGATGTGACGGCTCAAACAGGGTTTACCATGTCAGTGTAGATGTCGATGGCCTGGTTTAGACAGTTGATGGCCTCTGGAATGAGACGGACAGAACGGTGAGGAGGTAAACTTGAAAGAAAAAGACTCTCATGGAGTCCCTCTGAGTCTATTAGGTCTAATTACTGCTATTTAATCTCGGTTTGCGTCCTTTGTGACCGCTAACCTGCTAACCTGCTAACCTACCGTGCTTCATTAAGCTCCTCACGAAGAAGCAATGCAGCTCCAGGAACAAACCCTTTCCTTGAGCGACACATGGACCCATTTTAATATTTCACTCACCTCACCTTGGCCGCCCAGTGGGACAAAGAAAAGCAGAGGTAGCCCGAGGTTTATCTACAGCTGTCCCTGCCATGAATACAGCAACCAATGTGCAAATCTTTCCATACCGCCTTCGTTAACATCCCAATACTTATTCTGGAAGGCAAATCTAATTTTGCAGAATGAACTACAACTAAATTGAGACTTGAAATCATAGAATCTTATTATAAGACTTTCAGTCATGCAGCATTTATATACCTTGACGAGAAAATTGCGTCATCTTTAGAAGAGTCCAGATTTTCTGAACGTTCTGTGCAGGATTGGTATGTTATAATTTAGCAGTAAAGCTGAACACCCCCCCCCCCCTCGTATAAAGAGGCTATTAGTCTCCAGCACAGCCACCCAGGGTTCGACTCCTAACTCCAGGAGGTTTTACAGCATGTCTATTAAACATATATTCCATGTCTTCCTGTTTGGTAGGAGGCAGACAAGAATAAACTGTGATCAAAAAGGCCCCTAGTGACACAAAATCTAAAGGAAAATAAGATCAGTTGGTGATTATTTTAGATATGCACCAAGAAACCAGCTGCTGACCAGCCCTGAGGGGACCTGGTCATTAGGAAACTCAAATCTCCAACCGCTGCCCGATCAGTGAACACACCATACCTAAGCATCATCGGGTTGCACTGGCAATAACACTCTTCGGTGGCGAAGTTAGAAGAAAGACGAATCAAATGTAGGTATTTTCAGTCAGTAAGTTGAAGAAGAAGTCGGATGAATAGAAGCTATTTAACAGAAACTTGTATTTTCTACTCTGCAACAACAGAGAGCTGCACTTTCCACTTTTCACCAAGAAGGTAAAATATGAACAAGTGAAGTTTAATGTTTTTCTCCTGCTCAGAAGGCTCACCTAGATGCCCCAACTACAGAAGAGTGGGATAAAATAATCTATCATATTTCATTCATGAAAAGAATCGCTTTTTTTCTTGAGACTAAAAACAAATGGAAATTTTACATGCCTGCGTTTGTGACCTTCATGTACCGCTTTTGTTTTTATTACATTTTCTTTTATTTATTCTGGCTTGACATGATCCTAAACACAGAAATAACCCTGAAAACCCATACTGAATCCTACTGTAATACTAAAAGTGTCGGCCTGGTGAATACTGAAAATGGGATTAATTGTGCGTTTTTGGGTTTTAACTGGCTGCAACGTTGCTGGCGTCATGGCGGCAGACCAGAGTATTTGACGGGCCGCGTTTCAGAGGCAGCAGCTCTCACCCTGTGGGTCGGCCTTCTTGTAGGCGTTGCCGGCGTCGACAAAGCTGGTGGCGGAGTCCAGCTTGTTCTGAAGCTGCATGTGGAGCCGGGCGGCCTGACAGAACGCGTTCCCTGCAGCTGAACGCACACAGACACACAATCACGGCATAAATGGAGGTGGCGTACAGGGACAAACGCTAAAACTCAAGATACGTCTTCTTTTCAAACATCCAGGCTTCCGGGAGCATCAGATAGCACATGGCAGCAGCTGGATTCTGTCCAGCCAGAGCTATTATTGGCTACTTCATCTGGAGCACACACTGGTCTCTGCAGACCTGACAGCCTTTAGCAGTTAATATGCACGTTCTGCTGCTTTCACTACAGATGGACCATGCCTTGTGTCTGCACGTAGAAGTCTGTGCAAGATGTGATGCATGCGTGTCACCCACCACTCCAGTTCTTTGCCATCTTAAACATGTTGGCCGCTCTTGCGTACATTTCACAGGCGTCCTCCACCTTATGGTTCCCCCTGTAACATACAGGTAAAACACACACACACGCAAAGAAAACGTAATCATTACATCATTTTATTGTTCACTTCACAGATTAAATGGGGTTTGAAACGGAGAAAAGGATTCACGTGGTTCTGCTGATTCACTTTTTCGTCGTCACAGTTCTGCAGCGAGAGGAAACAACGAGAGCAGAGCCTGCAGGGCTCACTGCAGAGGTCGGCTGAGGACATCGACGTCCTCCAGCTAAAACACTCACGCCAATCAGTCTCCTACGTCCAGATCTTTGCCCGTTTAGAAAGTAGTGGTTTCATTTGCCAGCCTCAGCAGCTGAACTAAGATCTTCAGCTCTGAAAAGTATACAGTGCTGTAAAAAAAAGAGTTGGCCTGCAAAGATTGGATCTGTTTTGGCTTTTTATTTATCACAATTAAAGATTTTAGATCAAACAAATTGGTTTAATCAGCCAAAGACAACCTGAGTACAGTAAATAAAAACCTACAGCTTAAATTATGATTTTATTCACTTAGGGAAAATAGCTCCCCAAACCAACCCGCCCCATGTGAAGAAGGAATTGAACCCCAAACCTGGTAACGTTAGGTTAGCGATGCCTGTCTTGTCATTGCTGTGGAGGAAATTTTGTACCATATTTCTTTGGAGATTTGTTTTAATTTAGCCACCCTGGAGGTTTTCATACATTAACAACCCATTTAAGGTTTCAACATGGGATCTTAATTGGATTTTTAGTCCAGAGTTTGACTAGGCCACTCCTAAACCTTCCTCTTTTTTTTGAGCTATCCAGAAAACTCGCTGGTGGGCTTCAGCTTGAATTTAAAAGACCAGTTCTAATACTTTGAGGTGAAGTTTTGTGAAGTTCTTATTGATGATAATTCATTTACCTGCAGCAGAAAGATGTCAAAATATCATGAGCATGTTGAAAAGTAAATACATCCTGGGAGTGGAGGAAGGTAACAGCTTGTCAGACCATTGCTGTCCGTTTTAGCTGACTTTATACATTCAAAATAACTAAAATGAAAAATAATCATTTCAGTGAGATATTACGATGTTACTGAATATTGACAGTCTACAATTTCACCAGAGATTGTTATTTTGTTTGGTCCTGCGTTGTCAGCCCAGACAAATTTAGATTTGCCATGTGGAGCCTGCCGGCTGCATCAATCCACCGACTCATGAGCTCATCCTGGCAGACCCTCGGTCAGCTGATCTTCTAAATCAACCGAGTGAGGTGGATCAATACAATTTGTGCCTGACTAGCATCTCACCTTCACACCACTCCTTGGATGCAGTTATTTTTCCAGCAAGCTCGTGATCTGAAACATTTAGGGATGGCAGAAAAGATAAGAATAAAATCTAAAAGGGGACAAATGCTTTATCCCGGCACCTTACAAGAGAAGAGGGCGGAAGGTTTTACAGAAAATGTCTTCAGAGATGCATTTTAAAACAGAACCCTGGATTTGCACCAGTAGCGGAAACACTACTAAGATGGTAGTGCAGCTTTCATACAAATGAAGACAAAATAATGAGCTGCTGCAGTGGTAAGTTTAAATAGTCTTCAAATTAATGAATTTTCTATCCGGATGGATGGATAAGGGATAGATAGATGGATGGATGGAGAATGGATGGATGGATAGATAGATGGATGGATGGAGAATGGATGGATGGATGGATAGATGGATGGATGGAGAATGGATGGATGGATGGATAGATGGATGGATGGATGGATGGATGGATGAATGGATGAATGGATGGAAGGATAGATGGATGGATGGATGGATGGATGGATGGATGGATAATGGTTGGATAATGGTTGGATGGATGGATGGATAATGGTTGGATGGATGGATGGATGGATGGATGGATGGATGGATGGATGGATGGATGGATAATGGTTGGATGGATGGATGGATGGATGGATGGATGGATGGATGAATAGATGGATGGATGGATGGATGGATGGATGGATAATGGTTGGATAATGGTTGGATGGATGGATGGATGGATGGATAATGGTTGGATGGATGGATGGATGGATAATGGATGGATGGATGGATGGATGGATGGATGGATGGATGGATGGATGGATGGATAGATGGACAGACATATTTTTCCATGCTATCTTGCCATGCTGCTTGGGACCAGCCTCCACGCTCTTCCAGCTGTGCTGGGAGCCTACATGGAGCAAAGGCTGAACATGAGGGGAAGCCCCTCCTGTCCGTCACTAAGCACGGTGGAGGATCTGTGATGCTGTGAGCCAAACGCTCCAATCAGCCTTCATGTTTGTCCCCGACCCCAATCCTACAGAAACCCTGTGGGCCGAGCTGAGCCGAGGAGCCAGAACCCTGGATAATCTAGAAAGACTGCAGGAAGAGAAAGTCAAAGACTCCTCCTTCTGGATGCTTTAACTCTGTGAAATATTGTAGAAGACAAGGGAGTTGTACACAACACTGACAGCAGGTTTATTGAAAAATTGTTGTTTCTTAACATTAGATTACCCGCTTCAAAGAAAAGAGTCTGCTCATATTAGAAGATGGATTTTAAGAAGACGGTTCTGTTTGAGGTAGATATTGAGTCTTTTTTCCAGATGTTTACCAAGGAAGCAGCCCTGTACACAGGACCGAGCTGCTCCATCAGCGATCCGCTCGTTTCCACGACCCACTAAGCCCCCTAACCTTGAGCGGGAGCTCATTAAATAAACATGCGTGGTGCTCAGATGGAAAACACAGACGTGACCCAATTCACAACTTTCTAGGACACTGTCTCATTACCGCAAACACCCAAGCATCTCTCAAAGCTTTTATTGGTTGTTTGACGCCGTTGGCATGGAAACAAGCGCTCGGTTCGCGACCTTTACGGCCTCAGATTGTCACAGAGTGATCGGATCCATCATGAGAGAGAGAGAGAGAGAGAGTCCATGTGAAATCCAGAAGCTTGGAGGCATTTAGCAGCAAAGAGGAGAGCCGTGTTGCCACCACTGCAGAGCTTACTCGTCACTGGCAGCAAGTGGATTTGAGCAGGGGCGCCGGATAGGGGGGGAAGTTAGGACAATTCCAAGGGCGACGTTTTACACATGTATATGAGCTTTTGGGATCATTTAGTCTTTTTGTCATGGGGCCCAAAATTCCTGGCCACACCCCTGGATTTGAGTGAATCAGCAAACACGGCGAGGCCAAATGGGCACAACTCAGGAAGCAGAGTTAGCGCCGATAAAACCTGGTTATGACTGGTCAAGAAGCTCCGCCTGATCTCCACCCCACCGTGAAGCTGAGGTCAGTTCTCACGCAGAAGGTCGGGGAACACAATCCAACACACTCCTAGCGCTGGCTAAGCAGGAACGGGTCACCGTCTGATAGCATTTGGCCCGGGGGCTGGTGTCCAGCTAGGGTTTTCAACACTGCAAATATTTACTCTTCACATAAACCACATCCGTGTGCAGATAAAACATGGTTCCAAACGTAAACGCTTTGCTCCTCCTCTCCGATACGTCGCACACCAGCAGCCAATTTCAGCGCATCGCTGGGACACGCAGTTTGTAGAAGCAGCCTTCACTGCAGCCACAGCTGCAGTGAAGGTACATCTCCGCCAGCGAGCAGATTCTCAATTAGTTCAGAACTTTGACTAGGCCATTCTAACACTGACCATGCTTTGATCTAAAAAAACAGCTCGGGCTGGATGTTTGGGGCTGTTGTTCTGCTGGAAGGTGAACCTAACCTACGCCTCAGTCTACGCCTGCAGCATCCTCCTTTATTTAGCCCCACCTAGCTTCCTGAACTAAAGCATCCCCTCAGCACGATCCTGCCACCACCATGTTTCATCAAAAACAATCATCCCATCTTCTATCTTCTATGGGAGGGTGCCTTCCTTTTTTGTTTGTATGTTGGTCTGTCCCAGAAAATCCCAACAAAATACACTACAGTTGAATCTGAATGTTTTACTGAAACGCAGGCAACCTGTTGGGAGAGCACATGAACCAAAGGACTATTAAAATAGAGGGTGCTCTCCATCTGACGGCGGACATTTCTCCTGGAATAAGGGGAAAAATAAAGGGATTAGTGGCGCATCCTGAGAACCCCTGACCGCAGAGTGGCCGATCAAGAATCGTGATCTCGTCAGCCCTCTCTCCACCAGATGAGCGCACGTAAAACGCATTTGCTTTGTTGCCAACCGCAAACATCCGCCCCTCCCGCCCGCCAGCACCGACAGAGAGAGAGCCATCTTCCTCCTCCGCAGCGTGACGGCGGCGGCGCCTCCGCGGCTCTCTCCGCCGCCTCCCTGCGTCCTCAGCTCGGCCTCGCGCTCCGCCCCAGCCCGCTCTCCTCCGCCTCACAGCCACCACGTCCGCATCTCGAGCTGGGGTGTCGGGGCGATCGCCGCAGAAGCCCCCCCGGAACGATTTTAATCTGATCGTGTGATCTAAACGTAGCCGCTGCGAAGAAATGATTGAAATGAACGTGCGACACTGCTGTTAAAGAGACGGGAGGGCGCATCCTTTACCCGAACATCCCTCCCAGGAAGGATCCCGACGCCTTGACCTTCTTGTCGGCCTCCGCCATCAGCTGCATGGCCTCCTTCTCTTTGCCGGTGTTGTCCATGGCTCGGTGGGTCTGAAAGCGGGCCGATGTTCCGCAGTGGACAGAGAGGATGGGGATGAAGAAGACGTCTCTGCTGGTGCTGATGCTGATGCTGCTCAAGGAGGCTGGCGCTCTTCTTCAGCGGAGAGAGAGGGAGAGATGCCGAGCTTTGGGCGACTCCATGGCACCACCTACAGGAGGGAACAGCAACTGCAGCAGGCCAAAGCATGCAGAAGGTTTTTTTTTTTTTTGTTTTTTTTTATGAGGTTGTTTTATTTTGCTTTTCATTACCTGTCTCCCGCAATTAATCACACCTTGAACCCTTTTTTTAGTTGTAACCACAAACTGCATGAAAGAAACATGACAGGGCTTAATTGTGAAGGCAAATTAGACGTTTTGATGGCAAAATCTGAATTAGAGATAATTATTGATGCTTATATTTCACCTTGTATTGACTAGGTTAATTGCCTGTTATGTGTTAGAAAAAAGAAGAAATTTGACCATCTCCAGTTGGTTCAGAATGCTGTTTCAAGGCTTTTAAAAAACACACAAAAGAGACAGCACATTACTCCAGTTTTAATGTCTTTACAATTACTACCAGTGCATTTTAGAGTTCATGTCAACATTTTAGTGTTTATTTTTAGAGCCCTGCGTGGTCATGCTTCAGCCTATATCGCCGTATTCCTCTTCTTGCAGTTTGGGATCCTCCAGTCGAAGGCTGTGAGTGCTTCCACAAACTCACTTTAAGACCGGGGGGGGGGGGGGGGGGGGGGGTTCTTCTGAGCTGGGGCCCCAAGATTGCAGGATGCATTGCCTCCATGTATGCGCTGTCTGGACTCGCAGCTGAAGACCCACTGATTCCAGTTGGCTAGTTTTATGCCGTATGCCGTATGATGTTGCATGTTTTTTATGTAGTTTTTATGGTTGCCTAATTTCAAATCACTGTGGTTTTCATCCTGTGAACGGTGCAAAATAAATAAAGTTTACTTACTAACATGCTGTTCAATGGCAAATCGACTGAATTTATCAAGCGTAGTCACACCGACCACTCAATACACTTCACAGCAGAGCCCCATTCACCCAGCCACACTCACAGGAGTGAGTGTGGCTGAGCAGGAGTTGCCCCTCATCTTGGTGCCCGTACGTTGGGGTTTACCCCGGTGAAAAAGAGTGTGGCCTCCCTCCTCATACATGTGGGGGGACGGGTTCTGACTGTTGTTTGTGCTTGTGCACCAAACAGCAGTTAAGATTACCCACCCTTTATGGAGTCCTTAGAGGGGGTACCGGAGAGTGCCCCTCTTGGGGACTCCCTCGTTTTGCTGGGGGACTTCAACGCTCACATGGACAATGACAGTGAGACCTGGAGGCGCGTGGTTGGGAGGAATGGCCCACCTGATCTGAACTCGAGTGGTGTTCTGTTGTTGGACTTTGTCATGGATTGTCCATCATAAACACCATGTTCAAGCATAAGGGTGTCCATAAGTGCTCTTGGCACTAGGACACCCTAGATCGCAGTTCAAGGATTGACTTTGTTGTTGTTTCATCTGAACATGTTCCGAGGGAGGTGTGGGACATTGGCTACGTTCACACTGCAGCCTGAAGTGACCCAATTCAGATTTTTTTTGCCCATATGCGACCTGTATCTGATCTTTTTATGACAGTCTGAACAACACAGATCAGATTTTTTCAAATGCGACCCAGGCCACTTGGATATGTGGTCCTGAATCTGATACGTATCTGATCTTTTCAAATGCGACCTGTGTCTGTACGGCTAGGTCGCATTTATCCGACCTTTACGTCACCGATACTCAACAAACATCACTATTCTGCGTCCTGCTATGCAGAAGCAGGAAGAAAGACGACACCCATAGCGGACTACAATGAGAAGAGCAGTCAGTGGAGGGAAAGCTCCAGTTAGAAAATAAATTAATGACCGCAAAATGCGTGCCAGCATTATAATCCATGTTTACGCTTGCCACGTGTGACGTCATCGCGTCCTCGAGTGCACATGCGGGACACTTAGGTTGAATGCATTCAGTTCACCAAGGGGATCACATACAATTCGCATATATTTGAAAATGTGAACGATTATGCAAAAAAATCCAATTTCACAAAAAAATTGGAATTGAGCATTAAGACCTGCAGCGTGAATGTAGCCATTGGGTCTGAGTGGACCATGTTCCATGCCTCTATTGTGGAAGCGGGTAGTCGGAACTGTGGCCACAAGGTTGTTGGTGCATGTCGCGGGGCAACCCTCGAACACGCTGGTGGACACCAGCGGTGAGGGAAGCCGTCAAGCTGAAGAAGGAGTCCTATCGGGCTTTTTTGGCCTGTGGGACTCCGGAAGCAGCTGATGTGTACCGGCAGTCGAAGCGGCAGGCTGGTCGGCGAGGCAAAAACTCGGGCGTGGGAAGAGTTCGGAGAGGCCATGGAGAAAGACTTCCGTACGGCTTCGAAGCGATTCTGGTCCACTATCCAGCATCTCAAGAGGGGGAAGCAGTGCAGTACCAACACTGTTTATAGTGGGGGTGGTGTGCTGCTGACCTCGACTTGGGACGTTGTGTGTCAGTGGGTGGAATACTTCAAAGAACTCCTTAATCCCACCAACACGTCTTCCATTGAGGACACAGAGCCTGGGGACTCTGGGTCGGGTTCTCCCATATTTGGTGCTGAGGTCACCGAGGTGGTTAAAAAGCTTCTCGGTGACAAGGCCCCGGGGTTGTGTTGGTTAACGTGACTCTGCAACATCGGGGGCAGTTCCCCTGGATTGGCAGACTGGGGTGGTGGTCCACCTATTTAAAAAGGGATACCTCTGTATTGTGTTCCAACTACAGAGGAATCACATTCTTAACTCTCCCTGGTAAGGTCTATTCCGGGGTTCTGGAAAGGAGGGTCCGTCAGATAGTTGAATCTCAGATTCAGAAAGAGCAGCGTGGGTTCTGTCCTGGCCGTGGAACACTGGATCAGCTCTACACCCTCAGCAGGATCCTGGACAGTGCATGGGAGTTTGCCCAACCAGTCTACATGTGTTTTGTGGGTCTGGAGAAGACATTTGACCGTGTCCCTTGGGGGGTCCTGTGGGGGGTACTCCGGGACTATGGAGTACCAGGCCCTTTAATACGGGCTGTTAGGTCTCTATACAGCCCTTATTCAGAGCCTGGTCCGCATTGCCGGCAGTCAGTCAGACTCGTTTCCAGTGAGAGTTGGACTCTGCCAAGGTTGCCCTTTGTCACCGATTCTGTTCATAACTTTTATGGACAGAATTTCTAGGCGCAGCCAAGGTGCTGAGGGGCTCCATGTTGGTGGCCTTAGGATTGCGTCTCTGCTATTTGCGTATGACGTGGTCCTGTTGGCTTCATCGGGGCGTGATCTACAGCTCTCACTGGAGCGGTTCGCAGCCGAGTGCGAAGCGGCCGGGATGAAAATCAGTGCCTCCAAATCCGAGACCATGGTCTTGAACCCGAAAAGGGTAGAGTGCCTTCTCCGGGTTGGGGAGGATGTGCTGCCCCTAGTGGAGGAGTTCAAGTATCTTGGGGTCTTGTTCACGAATGAGGGGAAGATGGAGCGGGAGATCGACAGGCGGATTGGTGCAGCGTCTGCTGTGAAGCGGGCGCTGTACCAGTCCGTTGTGGTGAAGAGAGAGCTGAGCCAAAAGGCAAAGCTCTCAATTTACCAGTCGATCTACGTTCCTACCCTCATCTATGGTCACGAGCTTTGGGTTGTGACCGAAAGAACGAGATCCCGGATACAAGCGGCTGAAATGAGTTTTCTCCGTAGTGTGTCTGGGCTCTCCCTTAGAGATAGGGTGAGGAGCTCAGTCATCCGGGGAGGACTCAGAGTAGAGCCGCTGCTCCTCCACATAGAGAGGAGCCAGTTTAGGTGGCTCGGGCATCTGGTCAGGATGCCTCCTGGACGCCTCCCTGGTGAGGTGTTCCGGGCACGTCCCACCGGGAGGAGACCCAGAGGGAGACCCAGGACACGCTGGAGGGACTATGTTTCTCGGTTGGCCTGGGGATTCCCCCGGAGGAGCTGGCCCAAGTGGCTGGGGATGGGGACGTCTGGGCCTCCCTACTTAAGCTGCTACTCCCGCAAGCTGACCCTGGATAAGCAGAAGAGGATGGATGGATGGAGGGAACCAAGTGACTTCTGACAGCAGTTGGTTGCTCTGGATTTTATTTAGGGATAACAGAATAAGAGAGAATGTAAAATACAAAGTGCTTTTAAAATTTGTTTTCAATGTGTTTAATTTAGGCAATTCTGTGGATTTTTGTTTCAAACCATGTCCGATGATTTACACATTCTAAGCTTTGTTTGTGTTGTGTCTTAGGGGGGCCACTTTGGACCTGTTCCCAGTCACTTCATCTTGGCTATCATTGGCTATCTGAGCTTGTGATCAGCCTTTAGTTAAATGATGTTACTTTTTTTTTTTTAAACTCCATATTTTTGTTTCTTGTCAGATGACAACCTTTCCTGTTTTATGTACAGCCAATATGGCCATAAAACTCAGCTTTCTGGAGGAGGCATCTCTATCATGCATATACCAGGAATCCTAGCTAAACGATAGATGCTGCATTACCAGACTAATGTCCTATCTGTCTGGTCAATGCACTTTGTTGGTCAGTTTTGACTGCATTGTTGTCACATGTTGAGGCTCAGGATACTTAAGATGTCAATAATTCTACCACCAAGGAAACTACCTTCCATTGGCCTCACTTGATCGGATATCTAGTTTTATCATCTAAACCTCATTTTTGGTGGCATAATACACTAAAAGACAATTACCAAACTCAAACCTTGGTTTATTGTGGCGCATTCCTTTACTGTCAGAATTTGCTAGTTGGAGAGTTGGTGTTTCACGGGCAGAAGTGGTTAGTAACTAGTTACATTGACTTAGCTCCATTTACTTGAATACATATTCGAAAGAAAATGTACTTCCAGGAGTAGCTTTACTGCACCATACATTTACTTCTGCTCGATTAATATTGTTTTGAAGAAATGCCGCTCACAGTTTACCCCACCCACTTCTCGAATGCTTCACAGAATGAAAACAAATGTATTTAGCCAAAAATCCAGCAGACATAGAAAACACAGTTAATGTTAAAGTGAGACTTCTCATTTGTTCAGAATCTTTATTTTCTGAAAAAGTACAATTTGTGAATGTGGATTCCTTACACCTGAATGTAGTGTATCCATCCACCCACTGTCTTTATTTGCTAATCCTTGCAGGGTCACCATCTCCAGCAGCCTTTGGGCGAGAGGCGGGGTATATCTAGGAGTACTGGGTGTTACTTCATTATGATCAAATGTTTTTTTTACGGTTCTGTAAAAATTTTTTAACCCATTTTTTGTTTCTCTAAAATGTCAGAATTTTGACCCAGTTTTATATTTTTCCCTGACTACCTCATTTTCAGAAAATTAAATCAGATGTTTATTAGGACTGACCATACAGACAACCAGATATTCAAATCAGACACCGTTCTGTGTTTTAAAAGATTTATTGATAAGACCGGAAACCTGGTGCAGGCCGAAGTCTGACAACACTGGGTGCGACACTGGGTGCAGGCTGGAGGACCGAGGCTTGATCCAAGTCCAAAGAACAGGCTCGGGTCATACATGTAGAAGCTGTACTGGGCAGACACATCCGGTGGGGCCTGGCAAGGTTTGTGGTCCAATTATGGATTAGCTGATAACAACAATGTTCAACTGACCAGAATACAACGATCATGTGACTTTGGAAATAAAATGATCAAACTATTAAAATGACGTACAAAAAGCGTGTTACACAATTCTTGCACACAACACACTATCTGATATAAAATCTTTCTTTTTCCCCAACAACAGTGGGGATGTCTTTCTGTGAAAGACCACAGTTACATGCTCGTAAATCAGCAGCTACCAGCTCAAAAGTGTACACAAGCTCAGCAAGATTTTTATTAATAAATCATAACACATATGTCTCATGAGTCCAACGTCATGGACTTAAACGGAAAAGAACCCAACCAAAAAAGAAATCCTCACTCATTGTTGGTTCAAATATTTTATTCTTTTTTTAAATTTGTCTCCAAACAGCATTCAGTAAAACCAAGAAACAGTTCCAGAGGCGTAGAAACTCAGGACAAGGAAGCATGCTCAGTGTAACCGCTAAAGCAGAGCTGAGTTTAGCAAAGCATTTAGCCAGAGGGTCAATGGGACATATTTCAACTAATCATGTAAAGCAAGTGGGTACTATGTGTCAGTAAGTTAAATCTGTTGAAACCGTTCTCTGGAAAAACAAAAACAAACTGCTGTTCTACACTGATTGGCTTCAGATTTATAAACTCGAAAACAGGAAGGAAAGCCTGGAAAATGGTGCGGCAAACGTTCTTCTGGAGGACCACTGTACAAAGAGGAACAGGCTTGGTTCATCACACAGATGTAAAACAAAGAAGAGGTCAAACAGTTTCATGGAGGTTCCTCTGAATTAAATATCATGGAATAACATCTAGTGAGTAAACACATCATCAGACTGTTGAGCATCGAAGGTGGGTTCACACTACAAAAAAAAGATCATGCAGTGGCAAGAATCAAACATCTGACCTCCTGATCATTGCGCTGCAGGAGCTCTGAGCATGTAGTCGGTTTTGGGAAATCCTAGGAGGAAAACACGTTCCGTTCTGAAAATCCACCGCTTTGCTTTGTCAGCTGGTCTTATGCCTTATCTTGAACATGACTGAATTCTGTTGACGGCTTGAATTAGTGGCCATTTCCCACTACTTTGCAGAAAAAGCCAGTGAATCAAGACAAAAACAAGAGGATTTCAGTGGTCACATGACAGTTTCTGCCAGGTGTTCTCATTGGGGGTCACCGTGCAACACGTCTGTCAACAGCTTCCTGTTACAGTTGTTTTCACACTTTCACGTTCAGCTCGCAGCATGTCCATAAAACTACACTCATGGTAGAAAGAAAGTACACCCCTTGGAACTGTAGCGTTTAACATATTTGGTATGTAGAATTTTTGGGATGGACTTAGTTTTTTCAGAAACTTTTACATTTTGGCTTCATCTTTGTTGACTAAATAATGACTGGATGAATCTCATGTCTGAGATTTCTGCACGAGTTTAGTTTAAAAAAACTTCGGAATCGTTTCAAAAATAGACAATTTAAATGCCCCAATCACAGAAGTGACAAAAGGTGTACTTTCTTTTTACAATGGATACAAGCTTAATGTCCCTGGACAGAACCCAGAGGTTTAGGGTAACCTTTGTCCTCTCTGAATGAAGCCTTTCTTGCCCGACACATAAGTGCTTGTGGTGTGTTCAGGCTGGCCAGGTTTTTATTGTGCAACGGTCTTTCAGTTTATGTGACCGGGGATCTCTTGGTGCTGTTTAGGAATAGCATACTGCTACTGCAGTCAAGTAACGACCAAGAACCCACACAAATCAAACTGTTTTTAGGCTGTTATGATTCTCTTGCAGACTCTTTGGGGTCATCATCCAGGTTTTGATCCATTTTTAGCCAAAGCTGAGCTGTTGGACAGAAGGATTCAGAAACATTGCACTGAGCACGATGGGCAAGAATCTCTACTCAGGCCTCAAAAGTCCAAAGCATATTGTTCTGGAGGTATTTGGTCATTTGGACCTTTCTGAAACGAAGCTGTGTTCCCAAATCATTTGTAGAGAGAAGTTTTAACATTTAAAGCTATAGTTGGTAATCCTGTTCTGAAACACTTTTTGTTATACTGAGTAAAATTGTCCTTCCATCCTGAAAGTAGTTAATACATTATGTATTGATAAAAAGGACGTTATAAAAGCGTTCTCTGTGGGAGCTGCAGGCCTGTAAAACTCAAACCAATCTCTGCTGTTTGGTTCAAAGGGCATGGATTTGTCAGAGTTTTGTTCCTGCTCTCACACAGAGATGTGTTACTCACCCCGCTCTGTCCCTCAAGGTCCCGGGAAAACGCCTTATCTATTGGTTGTCCCACATGCTAATCATTCTTATGTGCTCATGTAACGCCAGTATCCATGCTCTTTCCTTCCAAGTTTCCGCTTGTTGGCTGCGCATGCGCACTTCTAGTGCTTATGTATCCGGTTAGCTTAGCGGCTAGGTTAGCGGTTAGCCGTTCATTGTAGCTCCGCTGCTCTCACTGTAGACTTTGAACATGGTTGAGAGTCGCAACAAGCGAACCGCATTCATGTTTATGAGGAGAAGAGGAAGGCCTCTGTCGAAAGAAATAAGACCAGGGTGGATTTGGGAGATTTTTTCACATAATCCCCGTGAAGAGCGGAAGAGCAAAAAGGGACTTGGGGAAACTCTAACTTTAACTTACTTACTAGGTTACATCTGTTGTGAGATAAAGCGTTTGGTTTATTCTGGGCAATTTGTCTGAACACTACATGATCTGACCAAAAGGGTAAATTTGCAGGGATGGTCACTCCTGGGAAGATTGGCAAATGTTTTAAATGTTTTCCATTTGGGTACAATCATTGTCACTATAGACTGGTGAACTTTAAATTGTTTGCAAGTAGCCTTAGAAGGCTCCACAGATTGATGGTTGCAGCAATTGCTTCTGTAAGGTCAGCGTTGAGGCCTTACCACCTTGGCATTGTGTTAAACCACATCCAGTGGTCCAGTCCAGAAAACTCTTCATGCTTTTGCAGACATGATCAGACCAATTTAGAATTGAATTTTGTAGCTGTTTTAGAAAAGATACGCAATCCCACTGGCTACTTTATGTTTCTTTTTATGAAAAAAATGTCATGGAGGTATAAAAACCTTGCATATGATAGGAAATAATAATTATAATATGAGAAATAGCTTATCAATGTTGGGTAGACAGGTGTGGCTTTCTTTGTGTGCATTTAGTGGTGATGAGTAAAGATGGGAACTCATGGAAGGTCTTCCCAGGCATAGACAAGAAAGCCCTGGCTATTATCTCCCTTATATAGATATTTTAAAAGGCGTCCTTTATTCTCTGTTTTAGACAAGCAGCATTTGTTTAGAGGCTACTTCTGTCTCAACACCCTGCTCCTGTAAAACTGCAGGGAGACTGACCAGTCAGACTGAGTATGGGTGGGTTGGCTTCTACATGTGCAAAAACAAATAAGGACAAAGAGTATGCACAGAGGAAGTCTGCACTATTAATAACTGGTAATGAAATTTCTAGCAGCTCTATATGTAAGATGCATGAGATAGATAGATAGATAGATAGATAGATAGATAGATAGATAGATAGATAGATAGATAGATAGATAGATAGATAGATAGATAGATAGATAGATAGATAGATAGATAGATAGATAGATAGATAGATAGATAGATAGATATCATGCAGTAAGTTGTCAGAATGTTGGTAGAACATAAGACCAAATGACATCTGATTAAATGCTAAAGTACAACACAGTGCATGCTCCAAATAATTAAAAAAAACTGTCAAAGGTTTTCCCCATTAAAAACATGATTAACAGTCTTTATAAATATTTATTTCCTCAGTGGAGCTCCTCACTTTCTTATTGTTTGATTTTAAGCATCTTTGTCCTACGTTGTTCTGCTCAGTCCTCCTCTGAAAGAGCTTCGTGAGGAGTTGATGGTCGGGACTTGCTGTGACCTCTGCCCTCCAACTTCCTGTCCTGCAGGAAGTCTCGGATCTCACCGGGCAAACGCTGGAACTTCTCCTGAAACTCTGCCTCCACAGCCGCCTGCAGCTGGAGAACCATTTGGACTTGTGAGAATCAGAAACTGCCTGTGTGACTACCGCAAACAACCACAGAGATCTGCCACTGCCACCTATAGAGAGGTCACATTATTCAAACGCCTATATGTCAGAGAAATGCCTTCCTATTGGACTTGCAAAAGTTTTTCTACTTCTTCAACTTTTTTTTTGTCATACTCCAACCACAAAGCTAAATCTTTCATATTGGGATGTTACACATTTCATCACACATTTTTCAAATTGTTATTTGTAAAAATGGGAAAATCGTAATTTTCCTCCCACTTCAAAGTAATGCGCTGTGTCGTGTTGGTCTATCTCGTTAAATCCCTATAAGATACATTGAAGTTTGGAACTGTTAAAGTGAGAAAATGGCAAAACATCAAAGGGGTGTGAATATTATCTGCCAGACACTGTGTGGCACATTCAGGTTAGAAGTATGAGATGGTGCGTTTCACCAAGGCATGATGAAAAACAGCTTCTTTGAAAATTTTACTGGCTGTTGGCAAACCAACTTCAGGTTCATTTACTGCCACCTACCAGACTGGAGTATGGACGTCAATGGAAAATGAAAAACATCATAAGCAGAAAGGCATTATATCTAGACGTAATTTACCTTTGGTTTCTGGTCTTGGATCTCCTGCAGGAGGTCATTGTGCTGCTCCACCATCTGATCTTGACGCTTGGTTTGAGTTTCTTCAAGCTGAGGACAAAAACACTTTTTTATGAGTGGGAAAAGACGGCAATCTTCCCAACCTTATTCGGTGTCTATAAAAGGTTAGGAATCAATCCCTGGAACATAAGTTGCTCTACCACTGCTCACCCGCTTGATGTTTTGTACAACCTCGTTGACGTAGGACTTGTTGATCTCAATCTTCTCCCTGAGACACAGAAAGATGAAATGAGCTTGACCAGTTCACGGTTAGATATTGTATCGTCTGGCACATTGTTAATTGTACAGGTCAGTGCTTAAGGTAGAGGATGCTCCGGTTATGGTCAGAAAAGAATGCTGTATTCCTTTGTGTGTGTGTAGAGGTCGTACTCCTCAGCCAGATGTTTCTCTTTGGTCTTGGCCTGGTTGATCTTCTCAGTTCTCCGTCGATCCATCTGTCTCTTCAGCTCCTTCTTCTCCCTACAGCAGCAAGAAGAAACGTTTGAGCCGATAGTTACGTAGTGCATAGAAAACACTTTACCAGGAACAAAGGGAACACCGCCAACATGAAAACCCATATGACTGACAAATGTTCTTATCTTGTTTTACAGCAGTGCAACTGTAAGGTGGCTGGTTTTTAAAAATAGCGCTCTGCAGTGCCAACCTGAAGCTAAAAGTCTAAACAGTTTGTGTCCAGCGTGCGTGGGGTCTGCAGACATGTTGGCTGCCCTTTTTCTGACCCTAGAGTGGCACACGGCCAGGATGGAGGGAAGGTCAGCCCTGATGATCTTCTCTGCAGACCTGATTGTTTGTTCTATGTTTGACCTCTCCTGATTTGTGGATCAGCTAAACCACACAGTGTTGAGAGTAGATCACCAACAGCTCCTTGCAAGGTTGTACTATTCACGTAGATTACTGGCCTGAATGAACACCACGCAGCTCACATTTCAATAAAAAAAATCAGACTTTAGTTGGTAAAAATGTTGAAAACCATAGGTCACTTCACTACTTCTGTACATCTTTTTAATTAATACATTCATTGAATACTTTTGAAATACACTATTCTGGAGAAAGATATGACGAGAACATCATTGTTATTAAATGCCATTTATTTTGGTTTACTGAAGGAAAACACAATAGTTGGTGTCTTATTCTTTGTTTTTTGTGGTTTCTGTGCCTGGTTTCCTAGTCAGGATTTCAACTCTGCGTCTCTATGGCTTCCGCCTTTGTAAAGTAATGGGAATTTAGGAATACAGGGTCTCCAGGCAGCCATTTGGTAACTTTATAAAAAAACAACAACATAAGAAAGAGACATTAAATGGGGAAGGCACACAAACAAAGGATTTTTACCAGAGCAATAATAATTAAAAAAAGAAGTAAAATGCAGAAATGTCAGACAAATTAGGCTGAAGATTTCTAAGAGCTCTATATGTATGCATTAATCTAGATTTTACTAGCAAAGTGGGATTACTTCAGGTTATCTTATGTCTATACAGGGAAATGTGACGGAATGTGTTTTTCAAAAAGAGGGAAACCATTTTCACAGGGTACTTATATGTTTTTCATGCCAAACCTCCAGAATTTTCCAGTGCCATGAATTTATAGCACATACTTCCACAGAGGCGAAGCTTTTAAACACATAGACTACAAGAAGGAAAGGACTGGCAGAAGAAAGGAACAAAGGACACAAGGAAGGAATGATTGACACAAGGAAAGAAATACACAAGGAAGGGAGGAAGGAAAGAAGAAAGCAGGAACAGGAAGTGCTGGTGAGATGATAGCAGCATAGACCCGTTTTTAGAGCTCCTCATATCACACCAAATCTTACTAGCTAAAGCTGCTCTTTTTCAACACTTTTGATGGGGAGATGACAACTTCACCAAACCGGTAATTTTTTGACAGAGCGCACCATATACAATGGCCCAACACCCCCAAAAGGATCCAGACCACGCGTGATAATCACACAGCTGCATCTAACATAGGAGAAGGAGACTCAATGAGACCTTAACCAAATCTTAATCTTCCCCGACTGCATTGTGGAGATGATGGTGCAATGGTGGAGCTTCAGTGAGGTGCTGAAGCTGATGTGTTTTTTTTTGTTTTGTTTGACACTGGCTGCCAGACTGGATGTTACGTTTGTATCTCACTCTAATGCAAGGGGTGCCACATACAAATAGTGCTCTAGATTTCATATCCCTGGTCTCTTAGAGCGTATGCAGTTTAGATCATCAAAACAAAGTTTTCTTATATTTGCATCATTGAAATCTTACATTATATATTTTTTAACAACAAACCCACAATAAAGCCACTCAGCACAGGAAACCTAGGGCTAATTGGATCACACAGATCCTTCCATCCACATTTACATCTAGAATTTACAAAGGTATTGCCATTTTCTTCCGGAAGGTGTCATGATTTGGATTTGGTTATGGTTTTTGTTTGTTATTTGATCAACTACTTCACTCTCCTGCCTTAAGTTCAGTTTCTATTTTAGGTTCTGTCTTAGTGTTTGATTTTGTTTTAGGTTATAAGTTTATCCGGCCTGCTCAGACCATTTCTGTCACCAGTCTAAACTCAGTTCACCTGCCAGCATTCTTTTGTCTTCCTGTCACTCCCCTTCACCAGTCACCATCCAATCGGCTTCAGTTTTACTCCCAAGCACTTCCCTGTTCCCGATCAGCTCCACCCATGTCACTAATTAGTTTCACTCCATTCACCTGATCACTCCCTTACTTATACGTGCCTCTGCCCCCTGCAATCTGCCACATCATTGTTTGTTTTTTCTGTGCCCAAATGGTGAGTCTAGTCCAGCTTTCTTTGCCTGTTTATCTGACCCTGTTTGTCTCTGGATTTCTAGGTTAGCCTGTCCCCAGTTTTTGTTAATAGTTTTGTCAGTGACTGCTTTTTTTTGTTATTTTTGGGTTATTGGGTCCCGTTTTTACTTTGCTTTTTGGTAACCTAACCTCTGCTTGTCTGGTTGAATACTGGGTCCACCTGTCTCTGATTCGTGACAGAAGGCTGCGGCATTTAAATTTCAGTCATCTACAGCTGACCAAAATGGCAGGTTCCTCATTCCTAAGTCTAGCTTGTTGTTTCCTGCTACACTAGTGAAAATATATGGGCTAAATATGGATGACCCAGCTTTCTTTTTGAACGGTGTTTAAACTGATCAGGATGATGATTTAACCCCCTTAGTGATAGGGGGCTACTAGAATTGCTATCTGGACCCACTTAATGCTCTATCAACCATCAAGAATATGATGATGTCAAGCAAGGTGGTGGATATTTGGAGACTGCAGCACCCATCCAATCATAGTTGCTCCTTTTATTCACACATACTCAGATTAAATACACAGAGCGATTATCTTATATTGTGCACACCAAGACAAGCCTACAGTTGACGTTTTAACCTCTATCTCCTTAAAGACCAGGATTTTAAAACACGTATCCCCGGACACATATCACAGTTCCTTGAGACCAACAATAGCAGCAAAGTGAATGAGACAGTACAGTGAGAAACCCTCAAAGCAAATCATTTGCAATGAAGCAACACTGACAAGCTCTAAGCGGCGAGGCAGACTGGAAGAGGCTGAAAAGGAACTTCAAACAACGGAACTGCTCTAGTGAAAGTCAGTTAAATTAAAGTAGGAGAATAAAACAACTCTGGGAGAACAAATAGGCAACGTCCCTGCTGAAACTTAAACCGAGCCACTTTGAGCTGGTGAGAAACCACAGAAGTTACAGGCAAGGATCAGTTGAAAGGAGAACAAGCAAATCAAGCTATTTCTAAGATCAGATCTAAATTTGGAGAGATGCTCACTGACTTAAAGGACCTCAATGATCGTTTCAAAGAGTTTTACTTAAAAATCTTCACTCCTAAATCAGCAGCTTCTCAGGAGGGCTTTGATTCACTTGCGTCACATTTCAGATCTGGACTCAGATTTCTCACCATCTGAGGTACAGGAGAGTGTTCAGGTACAGTGGAATTGCCAGAGCGTTCCCAACCAGTAAAGCAGCCGGACTATTTAAAAAAAAAAAAAAAAAAAAAAAGCCTTTCAGGGCATACTTGCACCCTCATTGTTGAGAATCATCCGTGACTCGTTTAAGAATAAACAGCTTCATTAAAGGATGAAACAAACTCAGGTAGCTACAGGGCCATTACCCTATTATAAAATATGATTTAAAAAAAATAGCAAAGGTTCTGGCAAACTGGCTTGGTTAAAGATGTTGCCAGTATCATTCAGCTGGACCAAACAGGATTGATTCTAGGCAGGTACTCCTTCTGTAATTTCTGTAAAATGCTTAATATCACATATGCAGGATAAGTCAAAAAGGAGAGGGTAGGTATTTTGTCTATAGATGTTTATAAGGCATTTGATATGACTGAGTGGCCTTACCTAACTGCAACACTTAAATTTGGTTTTGGCTACACTTTTGTACAATGGGTTCAAATATTATCCAGCAATCCAAAAGCCTCCATTCTGACGCACGGGGATAAATCCGGTCCGTTCTGCCTACAACATTGCATGTGCCGGGGGACCCATTGTCCCTGCTGTTTAAAACTGCACTGGAGCCTCTGGCTATTGATATTAGAGGGCACATATTAAAGGAGCAATAAGTAAGATATTTAGTGTAAAATTAACCAAAATCATTCTCATTTGTCAACTGGGATGGAAGTAACATTCCCTATAAACAATCAGTCCTCTCCATCAACAAGTTAAGTTTTCCTAGTCTAAACCTACAGTTTGGAATGACTTTGGTGCAATGTGTGGCCTGAGTTTACTTCCTGATTCCTGACCCAATCATATGAGAGTTCCAAGGGTTCCTACAACAGCGCAACATTTGGTATTTTATTTTGGCAAAAGAGCAGATGCCTGCAAACAGGAAAGCCAGTAAGAGAATCGGACCAGAAACAAGACAGAATACAACATAACATGCTCATTCTGTCCAAATAAAAATTCCTGGTTGTGTGTAGTTCCGATTTCAAACACTAGGTGTCATTATTACTTGTTGCTCCATTAAGGATAAAAAAAATCAGGCAGCACTGAGACCGTTAGAACCCTGTATGTGGACGATCTCCATGTCCATTCTGCTGACCTGGTGTTCTCCATCCCCATCCTACCAGAATACATATATTCATTCAGGAGCATCTCTGGTTAAACCATAAACTGCAAGAATAGCGAATTCCTGCCCCTGACAGACCAATTCACAGATCACTTCCTGACAAACCTGCTTTTGAGAGTTATGAAGTGCTTTACCTGTTTGGGGCTTAACCTGACTAAAAATCACAAGCATCTCTTCAAATCTAACTTTACAGAATCTATAGGAAAACTTCAAACATATATCGAGTCTTTGACTGCCCCTCTCTATGCTCCGTATGTTCCTAACAAAGCACTTCGCTCTCAGACTGCAGGTCTGCTGGTGGTTCCTAGAGTCTCTAAAAGTAGAATGGGAGGCAGATCCTTTAGCTATCAGGCTCCTCTCCTGTGGAACCAACTCCCAGTTTTGGTCCGTGAGGCAGACACCCTGTCTACTTTTAAGACTAATCTTAAAACTTTCCTTTTTGACAAAGCTTATAGTTATAGTGGCTCATGTTACCCTGAGCTACCTCTATAGTTATGCTGCTATAGGCTTAGGCTGCTGGAGGACATCAGGGCCTATTTTTCTCACTCTGCTGATTTCTACTGTTCTCCAGTTTTGCATTGCATCACATTGAAATGACTGTTGTCATTTCTGCTTTAACTTTCTGTTCTCTCTCTTTTTCTTCATAGTAGGTACACCTGGTCTGACGTTCTGTTAACTGTGACATCATCCAAAGAAGACAGATCACCCGCTATTACCATCTAATGTAGAACAGATTACTGGATCAGTGTCTGTTTTTGTCTGTCTTGTTGTGTCTCTGCTCTGTCTTCTGTAACCCCAGTCGGTCGAGGCAGATGACCGTTCATACTGAGCCCGGTTCTGCTGGAGGTTTTTCCATCCCGCTAATGGGTGGTTTTTCTTCCCACTGTCACTTCATGCTTGCTCAGTATGAGGGATTGCAGCAAAGCCATGTACAATGCAGACGACTCTCCCTGTGGCTCTACGCTTCATTCAGGAGTGAATGCTGCTTGTCGGGACTTTGATGCAATCAACTGGTTTCCTTATATAGGACATTTTTGACCAATCTGTATAATATGATTGATTCAGACTTTCAAAGTTCCTCGAGATGACATGTTTCATGAATTGGCGCTATATAAATAAAATTGAATTGAATTGAATATGGTTGGTTGGGTAAATGCACTAAAAATGGTAAGCCTACCTAGGTTCCTTATACCTTTTTCAGAACTCGCCCTGATGCTTAAATGCATTTATCTTTAAGAAGCTTGGTTCTATTGTAAGGCCCTTGTGTGGGGCCACAGATCACACAGGATGTCTAAGGCTCATCTTCACAAACATACCACAAAGAGAGGTCTGGGCTTGCTTAGTTTTAACCACTACTACTGTGCTGCTAACTCCAGGAGTCCAAATACCCTTATAGAGCAAGGACTCTTTAGCCAAAGCGGAAGTGTGTCAGCGGTCACCATGATAAGTACTACTCTCTGAGTAGTGCTGTCAGTAAGGAAGGAGGTAGGAAAAGGAGCCTGTGTTCTCCCTCCCGCAGCTATTTTTGTTTGGGAACCCCACAACGTCCTTTACTGGCGCTAAGAACCATTAAGGTATCCCACAATCCTTTGCGTGACATGACGCAAAGGATTGTGGGATATAAGCCCATTCATCTCACGAAAATCAACAAAAATGTCACGAGAGAAGAGATTGCACACTTTGTGGTTTATTGTCGGAAAGGCATTAGGCCCAGATTTGACTCGCATCATCCATGTGCGTTTCTGTCACATAATGATGTTGAAGTTAAAGACTGTCCAAAATCGCCACAGTGGTCTGAAGCTCCTTTCCTCTCCACGACAGAGTTTGTACTGTTGACGCCATGAAAGGTCAAGGAGCAGGAGCTATTATTAAGTGTATTTTGGTGGAGCCCAGGACTCTTACCTACTTTAAGCGTGGAGGTGTTAAAGCTGAGGAGAAGTCACTACAGCAGGAAGCTGCCACTGTTGAACAGCCCTCACTTCCTGCTTTTTTGTTATCTGACTCCACCCCACCAGCTAAGTTACTTCAACAAAGTGTCACTGTGGAAAACTCCCTGCAAATCCTAAATTAGATAAAAGTGGCTCTCCGGGTTCCCAGTGTCTCCATGCATGCCCCCAGATGTCAAAATCATTTATTCTTGCCAGCTTGGTGGGACGTGGTGTTTGCAGTCCAGAGAGAGAGAAGGGACTCCAGACAGTTAATAGCAAGTTTTCTGGTTCATTTCACTAATCCAGTTTCCTCTGCTTTCATTAGGGAAGCGTGGGGCTGGGACTTGAGCTGTGAATTATCAGCAGAACCTTGGGAGCAGGTCTCCGGTCCATTGTTGCTCTGTTAACTTACATGATAGGTTAGTCCAGTGGAAGGTGTTGCACAGAATGCATTGCTTTACAACAAAGTTACATGTGATTTTGCCATCGGTGTCTGCTGTGTGCGATAGGTGTCATATTGCTGATGGGTCACTAGCACATCTTTTTTGGTTCTTCCCTGAACTGCAAAGGTTTCGGTTAGCTGGATCTGAGCAGCAGTCGAAAGCTTACTCCAGAGACCTTCATCCTAACCACGAGCCGACCATCTTCATGTGCTCTACAGAGACCTCTGATCTACCGCACAACATGCAGGAGGCATTGCAATTTGGGATGTTGGTGGCTAACAAACCTATTCTTCCAACTTGGAACTTTACCCCACCCATAATTAAAAGCGAGAAAGTGAAATGCTGTTATTAGGTGTGATTATCCCACATTTGCTGTGACACCAACATGTGTGGTCAACATGTATGAGCAGATGTGACTCTAGGCTGAACTTTTTACATGTTATACATTGATGATTGCAGCTAAATTGTTTCTGTAAGTCTAATTAGTACATTTCTACATGTCTGGCCGATATTTCTCTCTTGGGGGGTCTCTTGTTTTTCAGTAGATGTTGACCACGCTACAGTATGCCTGGCATGTTCTGTAAGGGTAAAACTGTATTGTAAAAAGTATTTTAAAAAAAGAATACAGTAAGAACCGAAGAAAGAAGAAAGGTAGAAATGACGGCAAAAAAATGAAGGCATAAAGAAAGGAAGGAAGCAGTAAGTTAGGTCAGAAAGAATGAAAAAAGACAGAAAGAAGGAAGAAAAGAAGTGATGAAGGACAGAGGGAGGGAAGAAGGATGAATGGTGGCCAAACAGATGGATTAATTTTTTAGGAAATGTTTATATATTTATCAAATGAAGTATTTTTAAATACAAAAATTTTCCATAGTTCTCCTAAACTTTTTCATATCTGCAACAAAATTAAAGCAAATCCAATATTTTCCCCCAGACTGTTCCTGTAGGAGTAGGAACCCTGGTTTTGGTGATCTAGTCCAGTCCTACAGCGGAGCAGGCTGAGAAGCCTGGTTTTACAGACATCAAGATTAAAAAGGATCAACCTGTAAACGAGTATTTCATTGACCGCTTTGCTCTTCTTACTTGTCACAGATATCTTTGAGCTTCTTTATCTGGGAGGCGTGACTTTCCTCAGCCAGACCGGTCAGTCGCTCTGTAAGCTGAAGGAAACAGAGATCCTCACAACCCTTCAGTCTCATCACAGGAAACATGCTGAGCCGTCAGGAGACGTGCAATCGTTCTGGCACAGAGGCCCGGTTTAGATGTGTGGATGTTTGCAGTGTCCGACTTTACCATCTTAATGTGTTCTCTCTGCAGATACTTCTGACTGTAGTACTGTTCCTGCCTCAGAGCGAGGAGCTGCTGCTGCTGCTCGTCTCTCAGCTGCTGAAGACGCTCGTCTTTCTCACTCTCCGAACATGAACCCCTGAAAAAAAAAAAAAAAAAAACAACGGCCTCATCATGTTAACCTAACATTTATATTTACAGTGCCTTGCAGAAGTATTTGTACCTGTTGAAGATTTCTAGATCTTGTCATTATAAAGTCTCAAACCAAGACAAATATAAGTTGTGTGCTACAATTTATTTTCTACAAAGTGTGCGTGCATGTATTCAGTAGTAGCTAGAGTTCACAGCATCTTGTTTAGTTTCAGTGTGAATCTGCAAATGCCTTAGAGGTTTGTTGGAGAACATCAGTGAACAAACGGCATCGCGGGAAAGCAGAAACACGGCAGACAGGCCGGGGAGAAAGCTGTGGAGAAGTTTAAAGCGGGGTTAGGTTGTAGAACAGTTTCCCAAGCTGTGGGCATCTCCCAGAGAGCTGTTCGATCCATCGTCTGAAAACAGGAGGAGTTAGAGACAACTGCAAGCCAACCATGAGATGATCTGTACATGAATTGGCACACCGGAGACAGTGAGCAACAACCGGAGAGACAGCCAAGAGGCAGATGGGAACTCTGGAGGAGCTGCAGGGACCCACAGCTCATGTAGGAGAATCTGTTGACTGTAAAACTTATCTGTCAACTCTACACATCTGGCCTTCACGGAGGAAGGAACATGTTGTGGAATGACAGCCAGAAGTGGAGGCCCTGCAGTGGATACAGCAAAAATTTGGACCAAGATGCAACTGGTCGGCTAGAGCAGTAGTCCCCAGCCCCCGGGCCACGGGTTGGTACTGGGACGCACAGAAAGAATGAATAACTTGTATTATGTCTGTTTTATTTATCATCTGAGTCTGAACAATGTTTTACTTTGGAAAAAAAAAAGTCACATTCTCTCTGTTACATCCATCCACGACTCAGTCCTGATGCATGTTTATTTTTATCCACCAAACCATAAAGGCCAGTCCATGAAAATGTTGTCTGGCATTAAACTGGTCTTTTACGCAACAAAAGGTTGGGAAGCACTGAGCTAGAGAACGAAACAAACATTTTATGCCTACATACCAAACAGTAACATGCCTAGAAAAGGTGTAGCTGAACTTTGGCAGCATTAGGCTGTGGTGAGTTTTTTTTTTCCAGTAGGGACAAGTAAGCTGGTCAGAGATGATGGGAGGATGGAACTAAATACAGGAAGAAAACCTGTTAGAGACTTCAAAAGAGACTGCAATGTCCAGCAGGACAATGAATGCAAGCAAAAAGCCGAAGCGACGACGGGATGGTGCAGATCAGTAGCCTGGCTAGCCAGACTTAATTACACGGAGCGTAAATCAGTCTGGTAAGGCTCCATTCCCTACGGCCCAAAACAGGCTGGACCAATCACAGCGCAGGAGCTGCGATTGGTCCACTTTACAACGTGTCAGTTTAAGCAGCAGAATTACCCATAATGCAGCAGTGCTTTTCTGCTACCATAACAATCAAGATACATATGGATATTGTTGTTGCTTGGTGCCTTGGAAGATTAAGAAAGTGCATGTGAGTACACCATGTATCCTCAAAAGCATCAAAAATTGTTCAACAGAGAGTTTGCTCGATAGCATAACATGTTTCGCTGAAAATTACAAAAACAGAGCGCGTCACTTGGAGATTTTAGCGTCACATCTGGAGTTATCCGATTGGTTCTAACCTGATGACGCTGACCCTGTTAGTCCCGCCTTTGAAACCGGGCCCTACCAGCTCCTTACCAGACTGATACGGCGTGTATAGGACGTAAATCAGTCTGGCTGGCCAGGCTAGCAGATCAGATCAAAATCTGTTCATGCGTGAAAGTGTCCAGACCTAAATCCAACAGAATCTGTGGTGAGACTTAGAAACTGCTGTTGACAGATGATTTCAGTCCAGTTTGGCAGCGTTTGAGCTGCTTGGTGAACAAGAATTGGCTCTGGATGTGCAAAGAATGTAAAGTAAAACCCCCAAAAGACATGCAGCGGCAATTCCAGCGAATTGCAGTTCTCCAAAGTTTGGAACCAAAGAGGCTGTCTACAAAATGCACAAAATACTGTTAAGATTGTTAAAGTCCCGGTACGCTACATGAAAGGTTTATTGTAAGTTGACAAAAGGTGAAAAAGTTCAACAGATGTGCATGTTTTGCTAGGTACTGTGAGTCTTAAAGCAATACATGTATGCTGCACACATATATGGCAATAAAAACACCTTTGAAGTGATTGTTTTCTTTTTCAACCCACTGAGGAGCTCTCTGCACCTGCTCTTGCTGCACTGCCTGGCCGTCTTCTTATACTTGTTGCTGAACTCTCGGAGGAGCTCTGACGTCTTCTTCTGGTGCCTCCTGACCAGCTCCTTCAGCTCCTTGAACTGACGTCTCTGCTCCTTCTGGTAAACCTTGGACTGCTGCAGGGCGTCCAAGGTGCATGCTGGGATATCTGTCAGAATATCATCAGATTAATACAATTTTATGCAAGCTCCCATCAAAAACACAGACTCATTAGGATAACAGACAATTTTACTTTTGTGCCAAGCAAGCACAGACAAATAATTTAATCTAACATCTATCTAACTTCATTCAAATATTAACATTGTTTGACAAAGCTAAGCTGAAACAAATTGTGTTTTTGCTATTAGTTTCATTACAGTTTTGAGAAAAGTAGATTTCCCTTTCATTTCTTCTGCCTTTGGTAACCTGGTCAAACATTACATAGGATTTTTCATTTGTAGATTTCAGATAGTAATTAAAAAGAGCTTTCCAAACCTACCTGTTGCTAACTGAAAAAGTAATTGCCCCCTTTTATATGTGGTGGCAAAAGCTGTAATCATGTGCTGTGATACCTGACCATCTATCTTTTTGCTTTTAGCTTTAGCTTTTTGGGTCACCCTACGTTTCTGGGTGGTTTTTGCTGAGTCATGCTGGGTGGGTGGTGAGGGACTCATAGGTGGACTAGCTAGAGCGCTTTAGATCATTGTCTTGTTGCGTAACTCAAGTACGCTTAAGCTTAAAGTCACGAACCAATAAACAGACACTGTTCTTTAGGGTTTTTCTGTCACAGGACAGGATTTATTGTTCCATCCAGAACCATAAGTCGTCCAGTTCCTGAAGCAGCAAGGCCCCACCAAGCTACCACACTACTGCCTCCATGTCTGATGTTCTGTCTCAGAAATGAGCTAGCGGTACGCTAGAGGGAATGAGATGCACACCTGCCAGGTTCATCGCAGATGTTTTTGGGAAGCGTCTTTGTTTCCCTTTTGGTCAGCAGTGTTTTTGGCTGTGGAGTTCTCTCATGAATGTCATTGTTGTCTCTCTTTCTTATTACTGACTCAGCAACACTGGGCTTAACTGAGGCAGGAGAGGCCTGCAGTTCTTTTGATGTCTTAAAGGGATCTTTTATGACGTCACTTATGAGTGATCGATACGCTCCTGGGAAGGTTCATCACTGCTCCGTCATTTCTCCATTTATAAATAGTGGCTCTCTCTGCTGTTCCCAAAGGCTTTTCTAACCCTTTCCAGTCTGAAAGATGTAACCTGTAATTCTTTCAGCCTACTTCATGCTGTCAGACAGGTTCTATCTAAGGCTACGTTCACAATGCAGATCTTGAATTCTGCGTTCAGATTTTTTGTTGAAATCTGATTTTTTTTGAGGTGGTCATTGATACAATTATTAAATAGGACCGCCATCAAACTTCTGTCTGGTGAGTGACAGGAGAGTGACGTAAAAAGACGGATAATGACGTCATGCGACATGACCGTTCAGACTGCGGACACTTTGAAAAAAAATCTTAAAGGTATGCAAATTAGTAGCACATATGGAAGTGGCACAAATCAGATTTTTTTTAGGGGTGAAAAGATCGGAATCGGGCCAGTCACATTGATTTGGGTCGCATTTCCCTGCAGTGTGAACATAGCGTGTGAACAAGTGATTTCTGGGTTGACAGGTCTGCAGTAAACAGATCTGGGTGTGGCTAGAGAAACCAAACCCAGATTTCAGCTCAGCCAGGTTGGTCTGGATAGGTTAATAAATGAAATAATGAATTGAAAATTGTATTTTGTATATATTCAGATTTTTTGTCTGATAGAAGAATGTCTTTGATGATTTGAAACATTTCACAGTGACACCATAGCAAAAATAGCAGAAATCTGTAATGGGACTTCTTTACAGCGCTGTATGCTAGCAACTGATTCAGCGTATTTATTATGCTTCAAAGATGAAGAATTTCAAAAATTAAAACCTTACCGATCAAAACACTTAAAACCAGATCTTCAGTCTTTGCTGCTGGTTTGGCTGCTTCTACAGTTCAGAAATAAACAACAAGAACAAACAAAGCAAGCATGAAATCTGTTACATTTATTAACTAAAATATCCAGTTAGGATTTTAGTAAGTTAGATTTTAAATGTCCTTTTTTTCATACCTGTTGTAGCTGCTTGCTGATTGGCTGCAGAGGCCTTTGGCGTTGTAGCAATAGGGGTGTGGCCCGCCGGCCCTGAGGTGGGACTAAGTCCATTTTCCAGTGGCGCTGGTTTCAGGTCGTTCTTGCGCTCTGCTCCTGGATCCGTCTCATCCTGGAAATCAGAAAAAATGTTGTCATCAATTTACTTGTGCGGTCACCAAAAACGGTAAGTAGCATTAAAAGTCTTACCTCGGTTTGGGCCTCCTCCTCGCCGTCCTCCAGAGTCAGAGATGCCAGCTGTTTAGCTCTCTGCTCCAAGAGGTTAACGTATCGGATCGGGTTGGACAAAGCCTCGATCACATCTGGAGGGACGGTAGGGACACAGATGACTGCAGCTGGGTGTGCACATTTCACAGCTGATGTAGATGTTGGCCTAAAATCTCAGAACTTTTATCTTCACAGCTTCACAGAGCTGTTTTTTATTTTTATTTTGTCAGTCTATACACACCATATGTACAGTACAACATTTTTAGTTTATTTTGAAAACTCTAAAAGATCTGTAATAAAGAACCTTTCCCAACAGAGACTAAGTACACTAACAATTACATAAGTGTCCTGCGGGTGGCTCTAAGGAGCTGTGAAGTCTGCAGTCCAGGAAACTTTAACAAATCGGTCTAGTCGGTTGGAGTTACTATATGATGTTGCAAAAAATGGCAGTATGACTGATGGTATCTTAACAAATAGATTTTTATGTTTGTGGTAAAGTGAATTTAAAAAAAAGTAAAAGTAATCTATCAAGAAGCTATTTGAGCAATAAGCTGAAAGACATGTTGGTGCCTCTTGATTCCCTGTTGTAGAATCATATGATTGATACATGGTAGAAAATGATGCTTGTATATTTGCTAGCAGTCCTTTTAGGAGTTGATGACACAAAATGTGTTGGCAATGGCACAAATGTTTTGCGCAACGTTTTTTTTTAACCTGTTGCTAGCAAGGATTGCATCCAAAGGAAAGCATGCAGCCATCACTGCTTTCCGAAAAATGGCCTCATGCAGTATATAAGAAACCTGGTGCTGAAAATCTTGCACTTGATAGTTGTCTAGATGATCACAAGCAGAGAAGAAGAATTCAGGAAGTCCAAGCCAACCTCAGGACTGTCTCCTCTTATAGAGATGTGATACAGAATGGCCATCAGTGCTGTTAGCCTGTTACAGGCAGCAGTAGACCTTTTGGACAATGGCCTGGTAAAAATACGGGCACCAAAGAAGCAACTTCTGCCATGAAAAACATTAATGACAGATCGACATTCTGCAGGAAGTACAAAGATGGACAACAGAAGACTGATCCAAAGTTGTTTTCTTTGATTAATCCTTTTTCCAATTATTTGGAACTTCTCAATAATCCAGAAAAGGTAAGAGACCACGAGTCCTGTGTCCTTCCAATCTGTCACGAATACCTCCATGAATAAAGAGCAGGATTAAGACATCCTCAAAAGCAACTTCTTCCATCAATCGGTCTATAATACAGGAGGGTGGAGCAAAGTGTCAAGAGGCAGAACGGATCAATGCGTGTCTCCAAGATCAGACATTTTAAATAATCCTCCACATCTCAACCAATTTAAGAACTCTCTCATTATGCTGGTGGATAAACTGAATCAATAAAACTGGGATCAACTTGAAGTTTTAATGAAGCAACAATGGATCGCCATCAATCAGGACCAGGATTGGATTTACAACTCGTCAGAGGGAATTAAAGACGCTTTTACCTGCAAATGTGTCGGGGACGTAGTCTTTGACTTCAATGTAGACGAACACAGCAGGCAAAATCAGAGACTGGTTTTTCTCACTCCTCAAGCCGATGTAACGATAACCTGCAGAGGAAACATTTACCATAATATTCTGCACTTCACGACAAACGTACATGTTTCAGATCATCATTTTAATACCAAGATTAACCTAAGTAAACACAAATGCTGTTTTTTAAATACCATTTTCATTTATTAGGAGACCAGAAAGTTCTCCAAACCAACCGGGCTCTTTGAGAATCTTTTTTGAAAGGTGAATGAATTTCTCTAGCATCACCTACACCACTTCACAACCAGACCTTTGAACTAAAGAAATCCCTTAAATAGGACCTGTCTGACGAATGGCAGCAGGCTATAATCTCTACAAAATAAACGCATCAATCCCCGAAGCGTAGAAACAAAGTCGTTGACTTCTGTCAGTCGAGAAAAGGTTCCAAAACCCTTTCTTGAACCACAGTGAGAACCGTTCTCCAACAAATGGAAAAAACACAGAAGAGTTGTGAACCTTCCCAGGAGTAGGCGGCCAACTGGAATTACTCCATAAGCACATCAACACCTCATCTGGAGGGTCACAAAAGAACCCGGAACAACATCTAAAGCACTGCAGGACTCACTTGTGTCCACAATGCAACTATAAGACAGAGAATGGGAGAACAGTGCATCCACAAGAGGGTTCCAAGGTGCAAAACACTGCTGGCCAAAGAGAACACAATGGCCTGTTGCACATTTGCCAAAAGATTACATTTTTGGAAGGTATGCAACCAGCTACGATCAGAAATGGTAGCTGTTGTTTAATGGGACTGCTTGCAATAGCAAATGTAATCCAGAATTGTGCTCTCTACCAGAGAACCCAGATGGAGAACACTCATCATCCACACACAAAGACAAGCCCCCCCACCCCCCACCACCACCCCCGAATGGCTCAGCTTGTCTTTGTGTGATAGCACTCTTTGTTTAATGACATGACAAATCTAAGTGTAAAAAACAAGAAAACAAGAGAAATCAGTAAAAGGCCAAACGCTTTTCAACAACACTGCATAATCTGATGAAGGTACATTCAGAATATTAAGAAAAATAGGTTACGTAACATCTAAACCTGGCAGGAAAGCCTTGCAGCTGAATCGGTTGAGACACAGTCAAATAACCACAAAAAATAAATCAACACGTCTCTGAATAAAAGTCATATCATGTCTTTAAACCTGAGTGGGATACTAAACACAGCGAGAGCCAAGACATTTTTAAGACGACTGTCAGTGTCTGAATAACATGCCAAGTCTATCTGTGAGTTAGCAGACTGCTAATGAAAAAAGGGAAGAATTGCAATAAACAATTTTTGCAGCTTATTAGTTGCTTTCAGTGTTTGTTCTGTTTTTTTATCCCATAACTGATATCAGTAGATGAGAGCAGATCTGAACGAAGATCCCATAGATCAACACCTTAAAAGCACCTGAGGATGACGGAGTGACTACAGACCTGGTCTGATGGCAGACACTGGAATAATTCGATGGCCAATGAACTTCCCTCCTTCCTCAAATGCGGCAATTCTCAGCGAGGCCAGAGTTGGAAGAATGACCTGCATGTAATTAGAAGTCATCCATCTGAAAGCAGCGCTTGATGCGACTCGGTCGATTCTCTGTCGTCCCTCACCTTCTTGAAGACGATGGGTTCCTCGTCCCACACTGGGTTGATGGCGTTGTTGTTCTGGGAGGTTTTGGTCTTCAGAGCTTTCCTCCTGGTGTCCGCAGGGAGTCCAAACATTTCCACCTCCACATACACACCCACCCTCCGCTCGGTCAGAAACTGGCCTGAAATGACCTGCCACACAGGAGCCAGGCTCAGTATTGAGGCTAAGCGCAGTTTATATGGAGGTCTTCATTATTATAAGTTAGTATGAAACGGATTTCATAGTTGACCCTACCTTCACAGAGAGAGTATTAGCGACGATGCCGTCCACTGTGTTTTCTGTGAAAGGGTCAAAGTGTTTGTCTGGACGCCTCATGAACTCAGGTTTGAGTCTGTAGCCACTGCGGCCGTTGTACTCGAACATGAAGAGGTTCAGCTGCATAGACAGATCTGGAACAAAAAGCTCATTTTGTTTAGCAGCATTAAGACATTTGAGGCTACTCTGTTTCATTGCAGTGGGAGAGATTGTAGGACCTAAATGACTTTGAAATAAAACCGTATATATATTGCCAAAAATCTAAATTGCGGCTTATTTCAGCCATAATTACGACTGCAATTGATTTAGACTTTTCTCTGCATTAACCACAAGCAACAAAAATGTCCTGTAGATAAATGCGTTTGTAAACGAGGACTATTTAAAACAAGAAGTTTGACAGTCTTTTTAATTAATCAGAATATTCGTATTCAATAGAAGAGCTTGCTGAGTTGGACGTCAGTCCTTGTTGAACATAAAGTGCAACCAACAAGTAAGTCTATGTATTAATAAGTTGACCGGTACTTAATGCTATGGTGAGATTCCTGAAAGTTTCTGGTAAAAAAAGAATTGATTATATAAACTCTAAAACAAGTAAAACATTTAAATGATCTAACTGCTGCAACTCTCTTCCCTGCCATGTGGAGGCAAACCAACTTTAAACATATTACCAACACCTAAAGGAAGCATCTCATCCATTAATTATTACATCGTCAAAAACTGCAGACCTCTGTGATTTGGAAATTGTGTTTTTTTTTTTTATTTTGGTTACATTGCAAAAGCGATTAATTGTCCAGCCTTAGTATAAATCAGTCTGGTCTATGCTGTGTAGGTTGTTTACTGCTATTAAAATAATATGGATGAGCAGAAAACTGTTGACAGAGGCCCCAGCTACACTATTCTACATATATACTGTATTTTAAAAACAGTTTAATCCAGATCTGTTCTTTCAACCCTTTTTTACTACTAGTGGTACCAAAGCAGCAACTTAGTAGAACTCAGAAGAGATTTTGGCACAAGACTTTGAAGGATAAAGATGTACAAATTAACTTTGATGTAAAGCTATAAAAGCTATAAAAGACACTTCTTGAAAGAAACAGGCAGAAAAAAATAAATAAAATCAGAAACTCCTTCACACGAACTGAAGCAGACGACTGTGAACCATTATCATGTGTCAAAGGATAACAATGTTGTATCTACCTCTGAAAACTGAACCTGGATCTGATAATCTCATAAAAACTCATTTGATCTGATTTAATAGAACTTAATATGTTCTAGTAAGCTTCAAAAACAAGCAGAATTTGCTAATGAATATGCTTAGCACCCAGGCGAACTGTTATCTAAGCTAATAGCAATCTTTTTATCCCTGTTTTGTACTTTCAAACATACTAAGAACCTGTTTTAAACTGTTTTACCTGCACCTTTCACTAAGCTTTCTATTCAAGGCAGCCCTACTGAGGTTGGCATTGATGAGAATCCATTTTAGGGTGACATTCTTGTTAAGTTTTGTCTTAAGTTGAGTCTTGGCACCCCAAGTTGGCACCCCAGTTTTGGATAGCTACTTTAAAGTTTCATAAACAGCTCAGTGCAGCAGTCCAGCCTGGCTTATTCGTTCTGGGGTTGCTCTCTAAAATCAAATCATAACATAAATCATAGTTCCCTAGAAAGTGTGATACACTAATTTGTTACATCTAGACTGGTACGGACAACTCTCTTCTCCGTCATCAGCAGCAGGTCCAAAACGCTGATGCCCATCGACTGACAGATTAAACAAGACATAAACATATTACCCCCATATTTTCCTCCCTGCACTGGCTGCCTGTTTGTTTTAGGGCTGCTTTTAAGATTTCCTTTTTTTCTCTTTTTATGTTCTACACAAGCATGGCCCCAGTAGAACTCGGAGGTCGGGGAGCCTGCTGGTTTCAGTGTTCCTACATCTCGACTTGTGAGCCAAGGAGAAAGAGCTTTCTCTGTTACGGCTCCCAAACCTCGGAATGATCCTGGCCAGTACATTAAAGGATCTCAAGTTTTCCAGTTGAGTGGAAGAATCAGGCAAGTTTTATTAGTCATTTTCTTCTCTAATCTTTGTATTGCTTTAACTGCTCTTTTTATATTGGCTTTACTGTAGGTGTTGTGTTTTATTCCTTATTTTATGTTTTTATTTATTTTATTTTATGGGCCTGTACACCACTTTGATCACTCTGGGTGTGTAAAATGTTCCATGAATCAAGTTTGTGTCATTGATTGATTGATTGATTGATTGATTGATTGATTGATTGATTGATGCTCCTCCTGGCTCTTTAGAGTCATTTTCCCATGTCTGATTTGTTTTCAGGTTTTTGGGTGAAACACAGGAAGCCAGGAAGGATGGGTGGTTGCGAGTTAGAATTCCCCTTTGTTCTTCAGCTTTTTCCACTGTATTTTTTTTTTCTTTACCAATAGTTTGGTAGTTAAGAGCCACAAGCTGACATCCAGCGTTCCAGAACAGTTGAGGCATAAAGTTTGACGAGTCGACTCTGGTTCCTTTTGGGTAGATGCGACTCAGCTGCGATTTATTATATCTTGTTAATGGGAAGTTAAGGTAAAGGACAAGAGAATTATTCACAACATCCATTACATTTCCTTCAGGCCATGTAGACAAACATCTACTATAAAGAGTGTTGATTCCTTTCTTTTTGTCCGGAAAGTAAATGTTTGTAATTATAGATGTTTAAATGGACTCATTCCCCTCGAAGTGCCTCCCCTGCAAGCTGACACAAATACCCGAGCTTAAATAAAAACTAACGCTAAAGTTCCTGCGTGACTCATACAGATTTTTGACATTTGAAGAAAAAGGAAGCATTGAAAGAGGAAAAGGAAAACAAAGTAAAGAACTGGTTGCCATGGGGTTCAGCAGCTGCCGTATCGGTTGCCAAGGATACTCCACGAACTCCACTGGTGACTTTGTGAGGTGCTCCAAGGCTTTGGTCTCCACAAAAGACGACATGTGGTAACAGCGGGCCGCCTCTAGACACACAGAGAAAACAGCAATGAGCTCATTTCTGGGCAATTATTTTGGTTACATCACTTTCCTCCTTCCCACATCAGTTTTAGGAAAACTGCCTCAGATGATCTTACATCCTGAAATAGGACCTGAACTGCCAGATTCTCAGTGAATATGATGAAGCTCTAATCTAAATGCTTCCCCCCACCCCCCACTGATCCTGTCATTTTAAAAAAATAATGAGGCAAAACATATTAAAGCAATGCGGCAAAGTTAGAAATACAAAGATCCAACATTCAAACTGTGTTGCAAGGATCATGAGGCAGCGCGTTCCCCGCGTGTTGCTCTCTTACTCTTTGATGCTTCGAAGGAGTTGAACTTGGTCGGCTGGACGTAGTTTACCAGAGTTGACATCTCCTCTGTAGCAATAGCCTCTCGCTCTGCGGAGCCCTGAGATGAAGGCCAGCAGATAGAGAGTTGAACAGTGAGAGACGACACGATCAAAGCGGCTGCTTTGGTAAAAACACATCTCTACAGCCAAAACAACATGCATGAAGTTCGTTTTTGGCAGCAGCTGCCATTTGTACAACAGAGATGCAGAACAAATGCACAACTTTGGTGTTGTGCAGTGAAACAACATGTAGGTTTTTTTTTATATAGTGGAGATATGAGCAAAACCAAAAACAACCGATAAATGAGCACACAGTTGAAGTGAAATCCAAGTAGTCGATTCAAGCCAAACACAGAAACGCAGCTTACACTCGCCGCCTACTTCACTAGTTAAACCTTTCTGGTACCGGGTCAGACCTGTCGGCTTCAGAACTGCCTCGGTTCATGGCATCGTTTCAACCAGGTGTTGGGAACAATCCCCGCAGGTTCTGCTCCACATTAAGACGAGAGCATCGCACAGTTGCTGCAGGCGCGTCAACTTCATTTCCCCAAATCAATCCACGATGTGAATCTCCCATCCTACACATCTCACTGGGCTTCCAGCAGATTTAGGTTTGGTCCCCGGGGAGACCGCCGGAGTGACAGCTAACACGCCGCCATGTTCACGATCCGGTGTGAGCTGACCTGAGCTTTGTGATGTGGGGCATCATCCCGGTGGAAGCAGCCACAAGACGATGGTGCTGTGTGGTCATAGAGGGAGGGTCAGCAACACTGCTCAGGTAGGCTGTGGGGTCATCAGTTAAAGATATGGTGACCAGAGTAATATTCTTACAATATTACAGCATCACCGGCAGCCTGATTTGGACATTTAGGCATCCAGGACGTCTGGATGCCTAAATGCCGTGGGGTGATTGACCGATTCACCGAACATATTGGCAAACAACTGCACAGGTGTACCTAATAAAGTGGCCTCTGAGTGTACACCATTCATCTTATTTAACTGCATATGCTGTGTTATGTCATGTCACATTACGTCATGTTATGCAATGCTATGTTACGCTTCATTACCCTATTCAGGTCAGTTTATTTCAACTGTATTTGACTTGATTGAATTGTGCTTTATTGCTTTCACGGGGAAAGCAGACGCTGAGGGAGCGCTCACCATGGAAGAGGAAGAAGAGTCATGACAGCTATATTTGTGAAGATGAAGGATGAGCACCAGCGCTCTGTTGTTGCAGCAGATCTGAAGGGTCATCTCCAACTGGAGGCGCTCTGTCGTTGGACCACTGCGTTGTGAAGTCGATGCTCAGACTTCATGAGCAGACTTCTTCATCCCGTTTCTTTATTAATAGATTTTAACATTTTATTTACTGGCCCTGATGCTGCTATGCTGATAGATGTCTACAGATGAGATTGCACAGTCCATAACAGGGTCATAGAAAATCTGCAACCTCTTTCTGTAAATACTGCAGGAACTACGCTTCCTCAAGACATGCTGTCTGCTCGCTCCAGCTTCTCCGATCCAGTTTGTTAAGCAGGTGAACCAAAAGGTTCTTTAATTCTTCCCCTGACTCCGCTTCTCCTCTCAACACGGGAACAGTCTCTGACATGCTCCTGCTTCTTCTAAAATCTGCAATCATCTTCTCTGTGGGAAACCACCGTGGGATGTGGGGGAAGCAGAAGAAGGTGGTGCTCAGCAGGGGGAGGGGTTGTGAGAAGTTTTGACAGGAGGGGGACCAATAATTCGGCCTCCGGTCATTTTGTTGAAAATTATTTCCTAATTTCTTTACGCGGATTTTTCTTCTTTACCCCACACTTCATTCATATGCTCAAACTACACATTGCATTTTTCAAACAACAAGAAAAAAAAAGAAAGAAAACTGATGTGAAACAAATGCAATGTTATTGTAATAAAAGTTGAAACTGTCCCAGGCTTTTTTTTTTTTTTTTTTTACTGAGGGGTGCTAACGAATTTGTTAACATCTCTGAACCGTTTATACATTTAGAAACAGCTTCATGTGCTTCCTCCCTGTTGTTCCAGTTTGGAGTCAGGACGCGGAGCCGAGAGGATTCAGTTCTGTTTCTGTTCATCATTTTTTGTGCCGTAGTTCTAATGGTTCACCATACCCATCAGAACAGCATGCCTCGGTTAATGCCCACGCGCTACAATGAACCCTGCAGAACACCAGCAGTAGGTGTCGCAGACGGCCTGTTGCAACTGAACTATTGCTCATCTCTGACTGCATGGTAGGTTTTTTGGCAAAATTCACAGTTATGTGGATGGAATAAATCAATTACACATCATTATCTTAAATGGCTCATCAAAAGTAAAATGACAAATTCAACGCTAGTTCTTACTTTCAATAACTGCTGCAGTCAGTCCCAAAATACTTCAACCTGCTGAAGGGGAATGTTCTCCAGGACTCCCATTAGGTGATCAGGTGTACTGATGTCACCAGTTAGGGGCTTCACCCTTAGGTGCTCGAGATGGATGGACCTAAAAAGACCTGGACTGCTGATGGTATCATTTTTTTCCATGTTAGAAATATGAATAGGTCAAGAAATGCTATGTTAACAAGCCAAAGAGGGATTGGAACTCCCTAAAGTGGATTCTGTTGAATTAAACCTTGAATGTTCTGGATCAGTGGCTCAGCGGTGTGTCTGGAGGAAGAAGAAGGATGTAAGCAGAAAAGGATGTCATGCCTACTGTGAAGCATGGCAGTGGCCCAGTGATGGTCTGGGGTTGCTTTGCCTTCTCTGGCTGCGAATGGAGGGCAAAATGGGTTCGATCAAGGATTCAGGAGCTTCTCGTAGACAATGTTATGTTGTCTGTGAGGAAGGTGAAACGTGGGCATCCCTGGATCTCAGGGGGCAACGAGCCTCAAGCACGTTGTAAAATCTGGTAAGGCTTGGTTTAAGAAGAAGTGCTGAAATATATTAGGGTGGCAGTGATTGTCACCAGACTAAAAGAAAAGGCTGTTTCATACTGTAAGTCCAGCTGGACGGCTTTGCCCATAACCAGTGGGCTCAACTAAGGCCCAGAGATGCTTGTTGGGAAATGCTGTTTTTGGAAATATATTTGTAATATTAGCTGTGTTTAGTTATTCAAATTCCTTTTGTTTTAGAGTATTTGTGTATGGCGATGAGCTGTTTGCTAAAACAACGTTGGGTCCAATCAAAAGCGATGTGAGGATAGAGGTTAGCTGTAAGAAGACGAGAGCAGAGACCTGCTGCACTTGATCTGCGTGTTTACCGCAGCATATCATTAGAGATCTTTGCTCTGTGAATGAGTCTCAGACACAGAGCAAGGGCACAACAGGTGGGCAAAGAACCAGGCTGCGTGGATGAGGGCCAAAGTCGTTCATTTAGAAACCGCACCGGTAAAGGGTTGCATCCAGACACCGAATACAGGGACCAAAACGAAAGGAAATGACACATCAGGAACAGCACAGATGACAAATAAAGAGCAGCTGCAGGGACAACGGTGGACAAAAAGCATTCACGACAAGATCAACAGCGGCACCAGCATGTAGGACGAACCAACAAAGCTGTGAAAGCACACATCGCTTGTGAACAGTAACAAAGGGCGACAGCAGTGAGGGTGGCCCTCTGTCAGCTCTTTAAAATGTCCCCACTGACCTTTTTACCATCATCATCTTCATCATCATCATCTTCTTCACTCTCAGCCTCCATGTCTGTTAAAATTAAATATGTCTCCATCAGCTCCTTGTCCCATCTCATTTGCACAGAAGAACCAGAATGAAACGTGACTCTGTGGAAGCAACGAGGCTGACTGGCTATGGGGCGGATGCGTCATCGGCGGCTGGACGGGCCGCCTCGCTGCAAAGGCTGCACCTCTACAGCTTGATTAGCGTCAACACACAACGCTCACTGAAAAATGGTAAAACAATATGAAGCAGCGATAACGTGCCTTGCAAAAGTATTCATACCACTTGAAGTTTCCAGCATTTGTTATGCGGACCCTAGCTCTCGGTTTCTTTGGGATTTATGTGACAGAGCAACTCGAGGTGTTACATAACTGTGAAGTAGGGAGAGAAAAAAAAACAGGAAACAGGCGTTTCAGGTTTTTGCACAAATACAACTCTGATAATCTTGGCTCTGGTGGTAATAAATAAAATCCGGCGTAACCAAACAGTAATTGAGCACGTCGGGCAGGTCAGAGCAGGCTGAGGGTTTAACTCAATATTTCAAGCACTGAACATCTCACAGAGCGCTGTTCAATGCTTCGTTCTGAAAACATAAAGAGCATGGCACAACCTGCAAACCCATCAGGACATGGCCATTCATCTGCACTGACAGACTGTGCAAGAAGAGCATTAGTCAGAGAAGAAGCCAACAGGTCCACGGTCACTCTGGAGAGGAAGCAGAGAATCTGTCGCCAGGAGAACGTGTTAGTTCTGCTTTACACACATCTGGCCGTTATGGAAGAGGGACAAGAAAGAGCGTCATCTGATCTGTTTGCTGCAAGCCATGTAGGGGCCCCAGCAAACAGGTGGAAGTTGGTGCAAACGAGTCCAAAATCCAAGTTTTCAGCAAACATGAAAATGCTGAGCGTAGGAAGAACACAGCCTCCCCATGTTGAAACACGGTGGTGGCATCATGCAAGGATGCTTTTAGTCAGTTCATGGAGAAGAATACAGGACCAATCTGAAAGAAAACCTGTTAAAAGCATGAAATAACCTGAGACTCGGGCAATTCTACCCCAGAGTCATAATAGAGCACATCCATGCGTTATAATGGCCCAGTCAAAGTCCAGATCTTCAACCAGTTGAGAACCTGTGACAATATACTACACAAAATGGTGTGGGGATACTTTTGCAAGGCCTCACGAGAGCAAGCTCAGCCAGTTTTACTTCAGCTGTTCATAATTTACCTAGAAACAAATCAAAAGGCATGATCGATACCTCAGGAAAACCTGAAAGATCAGAGCAAATGCCCTACAGCCGCTCTCAGATAAAAAAATAAGCAATTTCTTTTACATCTTAAGGGACACACTGGAAGGAATTTCTGCAAACGTCCTGCTCTGCTTTTCCACCGTAGCTGGGATCTTCAGTCCAAGACCTGTTTTCAGGATCTGGACACCAAACATGTCAATACGGCTCTTTAATTTCCCTCTGCACTTCCCCTTAATTGCCGTTCAGCTCTTCTGATCTCATCTGGGATGTCTGGCTCATTACTGAGGCATCCCTGATGAGATGCAGGGCTATGAATGTAAAGACATCTGAGGGCCTCTCAGGCTAAAGGTTAGGATAAACACACATGAGCCCTGAGAAAGCCGTTATTCATTACAAAACACATTCAATTGCTTTCTGTCTCTCCCTTCTAAGGACAGCTGAACCTTTCCGAGTGACTCCTATTTGCCAGGATATTTGCATTTGCCGGATAAAAACAACTCCACAAATTGGTACAAAAAGCATTTAATTTGAATCCTGACTCTGACATTTTGCGTCCTCTTGCAGCTGATGCAGCCTCACAAATTGCAAAGTAAATTACTTTCAATTTCTTTCCCCTGACTGTCGCAGCTGAGCATGTATCATGTGGATTTCCGAGTCTATTGTCTTTGTGTCATACCTCCTGTGTTGTTGCTAGGAGACACGGGTTCGTTGCTCTGATTGGCAGGCTGGTCAATTAGCCTCTTGGTGTCGGTGGTATTGGTGGGTTTGTGGGATTTCTTGTTTTTGATGAGGATTTTGCCCATCAGCTCCTGAGGACTGGGCAGGGTGACGCCAGCCTCCAGCTGCAGACACACAACATACCAAAGGGAGAACCGCGTTTAGCGCAGGTTACCTTCAATACCACAGCATGAAACGGAGCAGCCGTCTGGATTTCCTACAGGGTATTTGTCCAGAGGATCAATCAGCAGCGCTTCTCCGAAAATAGAGCGACAATATTCGGCCATTTTTGCCTGCTGCTTCAAGCTGAAAGACACAGAAGGAGATATTTACACACTTTATGTTGATTGAGAGACATTTTATATAGACAGTAAAATATACACTCACCAGCCACTTTGTTAGAACACCAGTTCAGAAAGCAAATTATCCAACCCCATGGTAGCATGTCAGTATAATTCTGCATCTTAACAAATTCAGATTGCTGAATTTTAAAGCAAGCATCATGACGGGGAAGAAAGAGGCTTTAAAGCTATAGTTGGTAATCCTGTTCAGAAACACTTTTTGTTATACTGGTTACAATTGTCCTTTCATCCTGAAAGTAGTAAATACAGTATGTATTTAGAAAAAAGAGGTTAAAAAAAACGATCTCTGTGGGAGCTGCAGGTCTGTAAAAACTCTGACAAATCTTAGCCCTTGTGACCGAAGGGCAGGGATTGGTTGGTTTTGGTTCTGCCCTTACCACATGCATGTGCACTTCTAGTGTTTCAGTATCCTGTTAGCTTAGCGGCTAGCTTCAGTGTTAGCCGTTCATTGTAGCTCCGCTGCTCTCAATGTATACTTTGAACATGGCTGAGAGTCGCAAGAAGCGATCTAAGTTCATGTTTATGAGAAGAACAGGAAGGCCTCAGTAGAAAGAAATAAGACCAAAGTGGATTTGGGGAAAAAAAATGCCTTCTCCGGGTTGGGGAGGATAGATAGGTGGATTGGTGCTGCGTTTTCTCCGTAGTGTGTCTGGGCTCTCCCTTAGAGATAGGGTGAGGAGCTCAGTCATCCGGGGAGGACTCAGAGTAGAGCCGCTGCTCCTCCACGTCGAGAGGAGCCAGTTGAGGTGGCTCGGGCATCTGGTCAGGATGCCTCGTGGACGCCTCCCTGGTGAGGTGTTCCGGGCACGTCCCACCAGGAGGAGACCCAGAGAAAGACCCAGGACACGCTGGAGGGACTATGTCTCCCGGCTGGCCTGGGAACGCCTTGGGATTCCCCCGGAGGAGCTGGCCCAAGTGGCTGGGGAGAGGGACGTCTGGGCCTCCCTACTGAAGCAGCTACCCCCGCGACCCGACCCCGGATAAGCGGAAGAAGACGGACGGATGGATGGATGGATGGATGGATGGATGGATGGATGGATGGATTGATTTGGGGGAAAAAATGTACGCAATCTCCCTGAAGTCAGTCAGTCTTACACACGTGTAGTTATTCAAAAGGGACTTGGGGAAACTTCTGGAAAAGCTCAACCTTTAAGTGACTTTGATGGTAGCTGGTGCTAGTCATGCTAATAGCATTGTTTCAGAAATTGTTGAGCTACTTGGCTCTCCATCCACAACCATCTCTCAGATTTACACAGAACTGTCAGAAAAAGCAAAAATAGCCAGCCAGAGGATGTAGTGTAGATGGAAATAGCTTGTTGCTGTCAGAGGTCCTAGGAAGGCGGACACAATAGTTCAAGATAACATAAAATACAAAAAGCGGCTTGTCATTGAAGACACAATGCAACGAACTTTGAGTTAGATGAGCTACAGCAGCAGGAGACCATACCAGGTCCCCCTCCAGTCAACTGAGGCTACAATTCACACAGGGCCACTAAAATTGGACCATAACCGATGGGACAATTTTTGCCTGGTCTCATGAGTTTGGATTTCAGCTGAAACATTCAGATGGTGAGGTCAGAATTTGGTGTGACCAACATGAAAGCATCTATTCACCCTGCCTTGCATCAACAGTTCAGGTTGGCGCTGTCATGGATACACTTTGGGTCCATCAATACAAAATAAATACAGCTAAAAAACCCTCAGCCGATCTGAGTGTTGTTTCTGACCATGTCCATGGCTTCATGACCACACTGCACCCATCCACTGATGGACACTTCCTACACAATGATGATCCAATGGCAAACATTTCCGAGGTAACTTTTCTGACCCCTTGTTGAATCTATGTCATGAAGAATTAAGACACAAGGTAACAGCGAGCCTAATAATGGCAAGGTGTACCTAAAAAATTGGCCGGCGAGTGTATGTGTATAGAAATTAAATCCTTACGAGTCTACGTGGTTTTCAAATGAAAGTATGACAGGAAAAGGTGAAGTCTTAAAGGCGCATTCTGCGATGGCTTCGATCACCTCCTACAAAATAAAAGGGAAAAATCAATCATTCTTTGGTTGGCTTGCAAAATACCCAACAAAACAGATTGCTCTCCACTCACTAGAACTCCAGAGGAGCTTAGAGTGGAACACATTAAGACTACAGCTCAATAATCGGCTCAGAAACAAATAGCATTTCTTGGTCTGCTTTTTACCACTAGATGTAATTGTCACATGTGAAATTGTTTAATAAACTTTTAAAGTAAAAAAAAAAATTTTTGCAAATAGATTTGACAAAGTCTCAGCACTTCAAGTCTTTTCTACGTCTACCAGGTTTTCTTCCAGAGCTGCCCTGTATTCAGGTTCACCTTACATGTGTAATGTACCTGTAACTCTAGCAGCCAAACAACCCCACAGCATGATGGGACCACCACCATGCCTGACTCTTGTTAAAGTGCAGCATTTGATTCGTCTTGAAGGTAGAAGCTTGCATTTGGGAATTCCAAATGTGTTCCGGTTTCAAGCCAGATAAGCTGTGACATTTGTTAATTGTCTTAGTGCTAAGTATTAGTAGCAATAAAGCCAATAAAAAGTACAGATTGTACAATGGTACAGTACTGTGTATCAATGAGATACAAATTGTCCCTATTTGCAAGGCATGTATGTTAGATAATGAGCTTGTACTGCTTGGTGACCCTACAACTTTGCCATTTATATTTCCTACTTCAGTGGGGCATTCGTGTTGTGTTTCTCACAAGAAAATGAGAAACTTCAACTTCCAAATACAAATATAATGTACCACTAGAATTAAAAGTCTCTTCTTTACTCCTCTAAATATGTATCTGGTCATTGCAGCAGCAATTTCCCTCTGGGATTATTAAAATATTTCTGATTCTGATATAGCTCAACCTGTGTCCCCTCAGACCATGAAACATGTTTGCTGAAGTTCATGTGGGTCACTGCACATCTCAGAAGAGTTTGTAGGCCTAGATGTTAAAGCATGGGGTTCTCTCTTTGTTGGCACCCTCTTTACGGTGAAGTGATTCCTGCTTCAGTGTGGCCAGAGACAATGGTGTCCCAGCAGTTTCATGTTCAGGGTAGAAATGGGCCGTGGTTGTTCCCAGCTTGTTTCTGGACATAACTCTGATGTCCTATCATCTGATGTTGTCAGGTTGGGAGCAGATAGTTCAAACTAGGACACCGTTGGGTGTTCCAAGAGCACGATGACCCCAAACACACATCAAAACAGTTTTTAAAAATGGATGAAGGACGCTAATATCAAGCTTCTGGAATAGTGTTTCCAAAGCCTTGACGTTAACCCTGATGATGGTTAAATGCGTGCAATCTGTTTTTAAAGCTAGGGCTTGAAATTGCGAGCGAAGATGTAGTTAATGATCGCGCAGAAATAAGAACAATTAATAATGACCACATTTAAAATAAGGGTGCCAGACCTTAAAGGAGATTTCAGATGTCATGGTGAACCCATGAGTTATGACCGGCTCCTCCTCAGCGGTTCGTCCTTTCCACACGTCTAATTCCACACAGCGGCAGCCTGCCAGCAGAACCTGCCGGTACATCTCCACGGAGGAGCTTCCTGCCAGCTGGCCCGCTAGAACATACACAGAAGGAGTAAAAACGTAAAAATGGTGACAGCTCATAGGTTGGCTTGTCCCGTGAGGGTCCGTTGAGTCTTGGCCTGCAGTGTCCACCCAGACGTCTGACAGCAGCGAGGACATGTAGAACATTCAAGGACCGGAACCAACTGTCTTTGGAAGATGGCATCACTTAAAAAGGGCCGTTTACAATTCTCTTCCAAAAGGCCAGTTAGAGACGAGACTGTCCGATCTGCTTGAGGAAGCTTTTACCTCAGCCGTGGTGGGAACAACGATGAGGGCTGTAACGTGCAAAACCGCAGACTTTTGACCACAGTGAAATTATTTCTATAGGTTGGACATTGGCACTGTGCTGATTGGACGGAAGAGCTGGCTGCTTTAAAGATGGATTCACAATGCTTCCCCACCTGCAACAGTGGGGAGCAAAGCCGTCTCTCCTCTGCCGTCTCCCTCCTCCCACACACGCTGGTTCCATCAGCGGCCGTGAACAACTTTTTGAACCAAACATTCTTTAAAGACAAAGCTGAACAGCCTACAGTGTGCGTAAAATGAGAGAAAGGCTTGTTGAATCCACGGATCTGATTTACGTTACTGAATACAGTGAGCTCATCTGCGTATAGAAAGCTGAAATGTCCATATTTTTTTTCTCTCAGGCGTAAAATTCTAATTTGGTTTGACCCACTTTATGGTGGTCCTTAATATGTAATGCTCTTCAGTTTAACTTTTCTCTCGACCTCCTCGGAGAAAACCTTCCCGTTTCTCATCGCCCCCTGGCCAGTCAGTGAACAGCAGTCTGCTAACGTCACATTTCAGCCCATCTTCATCCCTATCTAAGCCCACTTAGACTGACTCCGCTGCGGTCATACTACATCCTGAGGAGGGATGAAAAAAAAAAAGCCAGACTGGTAGGACAAATTCTGCAATCTAAACTTTAGCAAAGCAGGCTGAGAGGAGGAGAGCCCCGCCAAGCAGTATATACTGTATATTTATGTAGGGCTTTTATGATGGCCGGCTGGTTTTGCTGCGTTTCCCCTACCTGTGAGGTACGTATTATGTGACGAGTTGATGAAATAGTGAGACAGCGGGAAGTTCATGTCCTCAGACTGATCCAGTTTCTCGGGGGGAATGACTCCGTTCTCGTCGCTCGACAGATAACTGGAAAAAGCCTGGAGAGAGATAACGCCTGACGACAACATGCATAGGAGAACACAATGTCATAGGACAAAAGTGAGAAGCATCAACTAAAACGATCTACATTTAGATCTGAGCTCAACAAATGAAAGGCTGACTTTAAAACCCCTCACATGGCTGCCGATGCCTCTGAATAAACACGGATCTTTTTGCCTCGTCACATGGAACCGTTGAAAAGATTGCAATCAGTGTTGTGCTTGGACTACTAATGAGGTGGTTAAAAATGACAGTTTCAGACAGGGCAGCATGACATTATGGAAAGATGAAGTTGTAATATGTTCATTAAATATAGCAAGCAAGCTGTCTTCCTTTTCCCTTCTATCCTCCATATGTTACAATACTACCACTCTCCTTGCGCTTTAGCACCTTGGAGGCTAGGATCTGTATCAGATGTGGTTATAAAAGGCGGATTAAATCCATCTGATCGGCCAAAAATATAATTGTCAATCAAAGTTTGAATGCATGACCCGAGGAATGGTTCTTGCATCCCTGCCATCCTTTGATACCGCAGAATTTAAAATTGTGGTGATGGCTGCGTTTCAAAAATATTTCCTACCTCTAGTTTCAAAACTGCTAAAACATTTTCTTCAAAGCATTTCCAATGTTTAAAATTCTTTTGATGCCAGAGAAAGTTCCCGATTTTCTCCAGCTATATGGAGAATAAAGCAACTTAGTGCTCCCCCCCCCCACCTGTTGCTGCACATTGCTGATCAGCTGGCAGAAGAAAGGCACCCACATTTTCCCCTCGCTTACATGAAAGATACATTTTGGAAAGATTTCTGGTTGTGAAAAACGAAGACGGTTAATAACGCCATAACACCGGACATCGTCTCACATGAAGTTTTGGTCAGCTGTCTAATGGAGCCGACGTCTTATCAAGCAGCAGCAGGCGCGTACTGCTTTAAAATGTGTCATCATGAAACACATTTTAGTCCAAACTTCTGATTCTGCCTTCTGATTAGAGGAAAAGTGAACTGCTGTAAATTCTACTATGTTAAAATAGAGTGCAGGAGAGCTCAGGAAAAAAAGACAAAATAAATAAACTGGCCTAGACATGATCACAAATGTTATGTGATTACCACATTAATAGGATAAATGATTAATGTGAACATCCAACATTAAACATGGTTTTGTAGACATAATAAGAACATATGACTTGGTTAATCTTTATTTATTTATTTTAACAGGACTTGGTTCATCTTGTGACATCAATATATCCCAAAAGGTTTAAGTGCGGAACCATGAACATGAGTTCATTCCCATTCATCTGTTTGACCAAAACTTTGAGCCGTTTCTTGTAAACAGTGAAACATTAGAACACTGATTGCCATCATGTTGGTCCTTTTTGAAAAATGAATGATGTGCTGAGAAATTACAGGGAAAGGACCAGTAAGAAACTCAAAATCAGTCAGTGAATGCACCATGTGTAAGTACTGTCAGCACAACAGTCTTTAATGTGGAAGCTGTTACTCCAGAAAGACGACCTTAAGTTAGTTATTTATCAGCATGAAGTACATTTTCAGTATCAAAGCAGCCAGTGGAGCATAAAAGATGTAAAATGCTTTTTGAAAGAAAACACGTCTGCGGTTCATTGATTCGACAGATCTTGGTCACTTTGTTCCATTGCGAGCTCTTACTCAACTTCTTTGGGTACAAAATCTAGAGCCGTTCTTCTCAAGAAACCAAATGGTTCTCACTTTGGGAAGGTTTGATTGATCGGCAAAGGTTCTGACTGACCTGGAGTTGTTCAGGCTGACACTATCACAGGAAAGCTGTTTTTGACCTCCCTCTTCAACCAGTTCAATCGGCACCTGAACAATAGAACAAGCACAGCAACTGCTCTTCCCTTTTTAAAAACGGGGAACAAAGCTTTGTTTTATCTCCCCTCAGACGTTAATTCTGATTCTCGGAGTTGGCCCCGCCCAACTTCTACTGCGTAAATAGTTTGAACACTTTTAAGAGTTTAAACAGTGCAGTATCTCTCTCACTTCAGTTGGATCCGATAAAACACTGCAGAAGAATTTGAGCTGCAGAGCATTATTCAGGCGTAGGCAGACCTACCAGTCTGCAGCAGTGACATGCATTCAGGAACATCCTCCCAGTGACCATTTACCGTCTAAACCTTACTGTAAACTCTTCAGAAAGGTTTATAAAACCAGCAGAAATAATGAGGCACCCATGATGTAGGAGACATCATTTGAAAGGGCTGGCAGCTTTTTTGGAAATCTCTTTAATTCTCTGTAGACTGCAGGAGAGGCTGTTTACAGGTAGTAACGCTCAGTGGACTACTTTTGGTAATGGCAAAGATAAGATGAGATACGGACGGTTTAAAATTCATTTTGTCTTTGTTTTACACTGGTGAACAGCTGCTTTACGGTAGCTGCTCCTAAGATAAATAAATACTGGTTGCTCCTCGCAGGGAGGCTGGAAAAAAATAGTGTGAACGCTGATTTTTGCTCTTAAAGTCAAATGGAAGTAGGCTGAAAATGGTACCGGAAGGTCAAAGATTGTCAGACTGGACCTCAGCCCCAATCAGCCTGATTGGTAAACATGTCTTCCTAAAAGTGGAGCTTGTTATGACTGACTCGTTCTGTTTTTAGATTCAGAATGTGAGATGTCATGGCACCAAGCGGTGCACGTTTTAAACTGTATTGAACTGAGTAGCGCAGGTTATTAGGTTAGATGTAGCATGTAATGTATTTTTTTTTTTTTTTAAATGCACTAAATAATGCACAAATTGAGTGCCTTACTTCAAAGAGTTAAAGGACTGATTTTAGCTAAAGGACTACCTGGAAGGAAATGGTTGATGCAATAAATGACATCAAACTTCAAATCATCAACGTGTTTCATCCATATTTCCATCACTTAGAACATAGAGGCCGTACACCATGCATACCTTGCTTTAGATGGTTCTGGTCATTTTGGTAGCGCTCCATTAGATTGTGCGTCTGTGCAGGGCGAAGCGGGGGATAAAGGATCTCATTGAGCCTCGGGTCTCTCTGCTTGTTGTTGATGAACTCGGTCATCTGATCGACTGACATTGTCCCACTTTCTCCTCCTCTGCAGAAACAAGCAGGGTCCGTTTAGCAAAGGAAAGACCAAAAAGTTACCAGAATGCTAAATGTGGAATTCATCACCAGGGAACCACACTTCATGATAAAATTATTTGTTTTGTACAAATTTCATGTTAAAAAGCCCTGTACTGGAAACACCTTTGTTGCTAGCAGTGTTGTAGTCAAGTCACTATGCTTCGAGTCCGAGTCAAGTCCACTACTCATCCGAGTCAAGTCCGAGTCGAGTCACTATTGATCAAGTCGAGTCCAAGTTCTGCACTAAAGTAAGCATAGCCTACATGTTTTTAAACTAAAAATAAAAAATCCACACTCCACCACATTGCACTAATAAGTTATATATTAAAATCATACACCAAATAATATTCTAATGACATATTAAAATTATAGCCTAATGATATAAAAAAAAGTCGAGTCTTTTTCTCAATTTCCGAGTCAGAATGATCTGAATGTAGGAGTCCGAGTCCAAGTACGAGACATCAGTGCTCAAGTCCAAGTCAAGTCACGAGTCTCTAAATTTAGCTAATGACTCGGACTCGAGTTCGAGTCTCGGACTCGAGTACTACAACACTGGTTGCTAGTTGTGAAGCATTCAAACTCTTTTTTTTCTTAGCTTCTGTGCCTTTTTCCTCCCTCAAATTCATCCTTAACTGTTATTCAGGAAATTCTCTACACCTTGATATAAATTGACCATAATTACTATACTTGTCAGACATTATCTGGACTGAAAAGGTAAAATAAATCCATTAATAATGATTTAATAATCACTCAGGCAGCTTCGTCAGACCAAAGAGGAGGCCGTCAGAAGTGGGAACAGAGTCCTGTACAACCAGGTCAGGAACACAATGACTGAAGAGATCACAGCAGCAAAGAGATGCTACGCTGCAAAGCTAGGAAAATAAGCCATGCAGCAACCCTGCATGAGTGTGGAAAGGCCTGCAGACAAACAAGAGACAACCCCCCAACTCTACTAGTACCCAACGACTGGTTGATGAGCTGAAAAGCCAAAATTCATGCCTGTCTGATGTTCCAACACTATCCTCAACCAGCCCCAACGGTCTCACCATCCTTCCTGAAAATCTGCGTTGGCCCTCTGGCCCCCATTGTCACACAGATCTTCAACAGATCACTGGAGCTGTGGGAAGTTCCCTCCTGCTTCAAACGCCCTATATCATCCCCAAAAAGTCCTCCATCACTCCATCTCTAATTATGACAGCCCTATCACCCTTACAGCTGTAGTAACAAAGTGCTTTGAAAGACTGGTTCTGGACCACCTGAAGGACACCACAGGAGCCTTGATGGACCCCTGCTTTTTGCCCTTAAGGCTGACAGGTCAGTGCATGATGCAGTAAACTTGAAACTGCATCATACACCAATATCTTGACACTCCAGGGACATCAGCAAGGATCCTGTGGTTGGACTTAAGCTCAGCGTTTAACACCATCTTCCCAGACGTCCTCAGCACCATCCTCACTGTGCCAGCCTCCACCTGTCAGTGGATCACAAACCTCATGATTTCCTTCATAGACATTTTAAAAGGGATTGTATCTTTAGAACAGCAGCTTTAATGCATTAAAACAAATAAAAAACAAAAAAGTCGATAAAACGTACATATTTGACCTGTTTTGTTGGAATGCCATGCAACAGAAAGATTTTTGGAGCCACTGCTTCACACCAAAGACTGCATCTGTCTCATCTGTCAAACTCCTGAAGTTTGTCGGCCTACAGATGGGAGGTTGGTCAGCTTGCCCTCTGGTGTAGCAAGAACTGTTTGGAGCTGAACACGCTCAAAACCATGGAGATGATCGTGGAGTCCCCCCCCCCCCACCCCACCCTCCCCCACCGAGGACCTGTACATTTCCAAAGTCAGGAAACGGGCAAGAAGCATCACTGCAGATCCATCTCACCCCGGCGACAACAGAGCACTGTATGCCAAAACTATCAGACTCTGGAACAGTTTCTTCCCACAAGCCATCACTCTAATCAACAGCTGACTCTGGGTCAGGAAACACTTTGCATAATGCATGTGCAAATTCTCAGTTATCCGGGTCGTCGCAACAGCTGACAGGCTTAAATCAGATGCAACTGGACTTTCGCTCAGTTTTTCTGAAAAGGTTTTGAGACGTATCCAGGAGTCTTTGTCAACTCTGGTGGCTTGAGAATTGACAAAGTCTGCTGGATAGGTGTCGTTCTCAGAAAAACTGGGCTAAAAAGCCAGTGTGCCTCTGATTTAAGCCTGTTTGCTGTTCTTTGCAATGACCCAGTAATTCTGCCTCTATTCAGCCACCTTTTTACTGGCTACCACTTATCAGTTATGTATTCATTATTCTCTACTTCAGAGATTCATTCTGTCCATATTGTCATATTCATTCCAGCATTCTTATTCTCTGCACTCATCAAACTATGGACACGAATGTGTATATGTGTATGTGCACCAGTACATCACTTCCACCTCTGACATGTGCACAATAATAACAATAACGGTAATAATAATTTACTCCTGCACTCTGCTCATTGCACCATTGCAATATTGTCTCAATCTGTCTGTGTAGTTTATGGGTGTTCTCTACACTATAGCCTGTGTTTAATTGTATTGCTGCATTATTGTGTTATTGTACATCATGAGTATTAGATACTCCAGAATCAAACCTGGCAAATAAAGCGGATTATAATTTTATGTGGGAGGTGTTTTAGATCAGAGATATTATTGACCCCAGAACTGCTTATTGGGGACAGAAGAAACTAGCCCAAATAACCACAGCACTGTGAACAACTCTAGTGTTCCGAGCTGTTGCTGTGTGTAAGTGAGGATGTTGCTGTTTTCTTACTGCAGTTTGAAGATGTTGCCAAGCTCGAGGCGAGGACACAGACTGTCCAAGAAGTTTCTGTAGACATCGAGGGTAAAGTCCTCCAGTTTGATGCTTTCCCCCTGGTGAAATGAAGATGACAAGCAGACAAGTTTTATTGTGATTTCAAGAGGTGACACAGCTAAAGCCAGGCGAGTTTCTGTCTGGATCCGTGGCTGTGTCTGTTTTTGGTTTAAAGCCAGGTCTGTATTTGGCTTGTTTCGTTCGGGTTGTTTATTATTGTTGTTAAGGTTGTTCCATGTAAGTTAATTCCTTTATGTTGAGTTTCTTGGTTCTTAATTCGTGTTCTGCTCTTTTTAAAATCGCCGGTTGATTTTCAAAACCTGTGACACCCCACATGATGAGAAAAACTTGTAGATATAAGAGGTTTAGTCCTACAGTGTGTGGTGCACAGCTACCCGGCAAGCACAACACACCACACACAAACATTCAGATGTCAGACGAGAAATCTCACAGAACCTCTGGAGATCAAAGGTGAGTTCAGAGTAAACCAACAGGCCCAACGACAAAGACGTAATGGCGATAGGTTTGGGACCGATTGTAGGAGAGATACAGCAGCCTCTCCTCTCCTTTAGTTAAAGGAGAGGAGAGGGCATGAGTAGAGGCTCTCCTTGCTACAGTGTGATATGGAGGTTGTTTTGTCTTCAGCATTTTGGATTCCCCTCTGTGTTTCCATCACCTCACCTTCTGGTTGGCTACATGTCACATTCAACAGGCTGTGTGTTTGTTTGTCCTTGGGGAACTCGCTAGGATATCGGACCAAAGCAATCCCAATTATCAGGATAAATAACTTGTTGTGGGAACCAGGCAGAAGTTACCTTTCCTCAGTTTTCCCTGATCTGCTTTTCCCCACCACATTCCCCTCATCAATTACTCATGGTTTTCATGCTACCCATCAACTCTTGAAGCCCTAAAAATCTCTGTTTCCTCACTCCCATGCCAGATTCATCCACTTTATTTTGCCTAGCTGTGCACACAACAGCCTGTTCTTCAATGTCTGTTCAGTGCTGCCAGTTTTCCGTCTGTTTGCTCCATGCTGGTTCCCAGTGCCCCAGTAGCTTCTCCTTGGCTTGCTAAAGTGTTTATTATGAAAAGTCCTTCAGCCTCTACTCTCCCTGCCTACTTGCCCTTTGCATTTGGGTTTTATTTGAAAATGACATTTAGCAGAAGAATATGGCCCAAGGTCCCAGCAAAAACCTTTACCATTAAAGAATTGAATATCTTAATCTCAGTGGTGAGGATACTGATACTGCTGCTTGGTCCTGTTCTCCCTGGAAGGGTCCAGCTGTGATTGGGGATAGCCTGGATGAACTGTGGAAGTGAACTCATATGTTTTCCTCCTTCAGCCTTGTGGAACTGCTGGCAGAGGCTGAGGCAGACCAAACCAACTTCCCTTGGAGAACTTCTCTGTGGACTGGCCCAGTTACAGTGTCTGTGTACCCCAAAGATTAAGCTAGCCTTGGCTGATATTTTGTCATCCCCCTCATCACTTAAACCTCCCAGATTTCACATTTTTGCTGCTGTCATTGCTAGACCTCCTCCACTCCTCAGGCTGCATCCAAGGTCAAAGCCTTACCTCAGAGTACTCCTGAACCTAGGCACGTTCTTTGTGCTCCCTAGGGTAGGCTTCTCTCCAGTGCTTCAAGGCCCACAATCCACTTCAGAGACCCAGAGCCTGGGTGCAACCTGCTGCAGGCTCCAGTAAGCCTCCTGTACTACCTTGGCACCCTCCTCCAAGCCCTGGAGACTCCCTCTGTGACGCCTGCCAAGACTGCCTTTCTGCTACCTCCTTCAGTTACTGCCTCTCTTGTACCTCCTTCAGAAGCTCCCCATATTCTGCATGCCTACCACTTCTGTGCAGGTGGGTCATCATTTTAAGGGTTTCAAAAATAAAGGCTGTGTTTATTTTTTTTGAAGATTCAGAATACGATTTGCCAGTATTTTGTCTGCTACTGTTCCTGTTTCTTACCGGGTACTCAAAATCCTACTTTTCAAAGGGCAGGATCCCAAGCTTCAACCCCCCCCCCCCCATTCAGTATAACATAAAGTTACATAAAACACATCTAGATATTGGGTTAAAAGCAACATTTTACAGAAGCTACAGTTTAGGATTTCTGTCAAGTTCATTTATCTGTAACACATTCAGCAAGTTGAGATTCTATGGAGAAATAATATCACGGTCTTGCATTGGCCCAGTTAGAGTCCTGACTTGAATCTGATCTTCTGAGGGAGGTAAAGATTAGGGTGATGTCAAGGAGGCCCTCCATTATTAGAGAACTGGAGCTCTACACCGAACTTTAACTGTCAACATCCCAGCGTAAACGTGCAAAACGCTGGTCAGCAGTTATAGGAAGTGTTTGGTGGCTGTAAGACCCATACAGGGTCTTTATAACTTTTGAATTGCCATTAGTAAAAAAAAAATACTCAGGGCAATGTTGTATCTTTAACATTGCTCTCACTGGTCTCATTTCCTATCAAAATCGCACTTCTGTATTGTCTGAAAAATAATTTCTCATCTAAATCTGTATGAGGTATGAATAATTTTGGGCTTAACTGTTGTCCAGCCCTAGCTTGGGTATACCAACGTTGCCTGAAACAGTGTTGTGTTTACTGTCACTTTTATCTGCTGTTTATCTCTTTATAATCTAAACTTTTGCTCACCCGTCCATACGGCAGTTTGCAGTTCTCGAGGGCATTCTCAATTCTCTTTCTGTCCGATGAAAACAGCCGACCAATACTGCAACAGAAAAACACACAGCCTCATTTGGAACCCTTTACAAACAAATTAATTAGATAAACCTGAAGAAATGCTCTTCTACCTTAATATAACCTTGTCTGGCACATGTCCCTACTGATAAATCTCTTTTCTCTTTTACATCTCTTTGAATTTCCAGACCTCTTGACTTTCTTCGAACCTCCTCCTTACTCCTTTAATTTTCCAAGACACCAACTGACCTTAATTTTCTTCTCAAAAGCAGCTTTCCTTCATAAATGTCTTATGCGCCTCATACTCTGGCACTGGTTGATTACCAGGTCAGTGCTGAATTAGGCACCTCCATGAATAATGTCCCTGTTTTTGCTTCCCCAAGTGCACATGGAATTAGGTTTATTCTTGGAAGCAAGGGACATGAAAGAGCAAAGTTTAAGTTTGTGAGTGTCTCTGCAGATTTTCTCAGGCTATTTCTTCACATTTACAAGCCTCTGTGCCTAAAACTCACTGTTCAGACAGAGCCACTGACTGATGATGAGGCAGGCCATCATGAAGAAGATCTTACTTTTTCACAGGGATTTTCCCCTCTGCATTTGGCTGAAGAGTTAGCTTGACGTACCTGAAACAAAAAGGCCAGAACCTGCATTTAGCCGGATCATAATTACCTTGCACATTTTCTTATGTTACAGTCATTTCCTTTAATGTATTCTGTTTGGGATTTTATGTGATGAGCAAACATAGAGTAGTACATAATTGTGAAGTGAAAGGAGATATTACACAAACAGAAATCTGAAATGTGTGGCATGTAATCATATTTAGCCCTCCCTGAGACAATACTTTGTGGAAGTATTGACTTTTTCTGCCATTACAGCTGTTTAGGGTTCATTATTCTACTAGAACAATGAACAGTGAACCTCCACCCCAGTCTCAACGTCTTTTGTAGCCTCAAAATCTAAAAGGCCAGCCTCAAATTGAGCTCCATCTTGCCGCTGTTCAATACAGGCAACATTTGTGAAGTTCATAATAACTTCCTTGTTTATATACAGTTTCCTTGTTTATATACAGTTTCCTTGTTTATATACATTTCAAAAGTCTTGACAAATAGGCTCATTTCTCTTTATTAATTACTGTAAGAAAGATGCTGCCATATAAGTTTGTTCCTTTCTTTTAAGTTTAGTTTCTTTCTTATTTCTTGTCTTCTTTTAGGTGTATATTAGACCATTACCTTAATTTAGTGTTGGTAAATGCTCCCTCTTGGTTTGTAGATTCCTTTGTGTCTAGCTTAGTTCACATTCCCCCAGTCTCCCTGTTTCACTCTCCTCTGCAGCTGTGCCAAATACCCATGATTAACTCGCCTGCACTCAATGTCATTCTCCCCTCTCACCTCAGTACAGAAGCTCTCTGGTTTTCATTGATGTTTCCTGGTTCCTCTGTTATTCTACCTGTGCTTCAATTTTCTGCTTTTCTGATTCTCTTTAAGTTCTCCTTTTTTGTCCCCATTCAAACCTTGCTCTTTTGTTAGTCAGTCTCTGGGCTTGGATCCTTTCCTAACCATAACCATGACAATTGTCCTGGTAACACATTTTCCCAGGTGTATATCTTCAGCTCCTTCAGAGTCACCATGGACCACATGGCAGCTCCTCTGATTGCTGTATTTTGTGGACTGTAAGTCACACTTTTTTCAGAGTTTGGCCGATCCTGCGACTTACATTCAGGTGCGCCTAATATATCAAATTTAAATGGTAATTCATTTTGACCAGTATGAACCAAGGAGTAAACATTACCATCACTGTCGCCAAGTCCGCTTATTATAAGTGACTTTGGGCTTCTTTGTTCGCTTGTAAATTCTGTCATGGGTTACATTTTTTTGGGCTTGTTTCTCAAAGTGGAGTCGGTAATTTGAGCTCTAAAATAAGTAACGATAAAGAGTTGCGTGGCTGTTGCGCTTGCACAGCCACGCAACAGACACCGTGAGTATAACTGGCTGAAATATCCCTCCGCCTCTCCGTGTTCACACGGTCCTACCCATAGAAAATATATACTAGACATCTCAGTACGTTCTAGAGTGCATTCTGAGTTGCCACCATATTGGCTGGGACTTTTCTACTCTAGGCTGACATAGGAGCCGATGGCAGTAAATGCAGAGGGAGCAATGTTTCCTATATTTTATGCAGTTTACAGTTGCAATAACCGGCAATAACTGCTGAAAGTAGATTACGTGGTGCAGATCACCATTTTGGGCTGAGATTCTAAAGATGAGTTTTACGCACTGATAATATTGTAGAAACCTAACCCATAAGCAATACTTTAGTGCTTATTAATTTGTTGCCTCTGTATTGCCAAATGAAGTACCCTGGAGTTACAGTGTCAGCACATGCAAGAAGCTGTGAAAAATGGTTGTCTTTTAAGGGTATTAAGCTCCTACCCCAGTTGCAAGCAATGTATAAGACATGACTGACCTGGAAATTTTAAACACTTTTCCAGGCTTTTTTTTTCAGGATTAGAGATGATTAGATTAGGATGAGATGTGGATGTGAGCGAAAGTGAGAGACCAATAAATAATGAACACTGATCAATATGTAACAGCATGTCTATCTTTGTTTAAGAGCCAAAAAAAAGTATTTTGGCATGAAAACACGTATTTATTTACACATTGTGTAAACATCATGGAGTGACACGTCTATGCATACTATGTCTGTGAGAAATTGTGTCACACTCATCTTCCTTTTTAGATGATGGATTTAACTGAACTCTGTGAGGTCCAAAGCTTGGCATACTGTTTTGTAACCCAGACCTGCTTCAAACATTTCTAGTTTATCCTAACCTGTCTGATGTGTTCCTTGGTCTCCAACAAACCTTTTAGGTCTTCACACAACAGCTGTATTTATATTGAAATTAAATCACACAGAGATGGACTTAAATGACTAATTAGGTGATATCTGAAGGTAATTGATTACATTGCATTTTATTCACCAAAATAAAAATAAAAAATTCAAATAGTAAGTCATTCCTCTATTTCAGACGAAACTGTTAAAGTATTTTTAAATCTTGTTTAGGGGCTGAATAAAACATGAATAAAACACTTTTTGATTCACTCTTAATTAAATAAATGGAAATATTTTCACAAGTTTGCACTACTTTTTGTTGATCTATTAATTAAAAATCTCAGGTTTGTGGTTGCAGTGTAACTAAATGTGGAGATGAACTATGAGGACGTTTGCAAGGCACAGCATATTTGCGGGTTTTTGAAAAATATAAATACAGAAGGACTCCGTTAATTGACATCAGGTTGTGGACACAGCAGCAGCCTTCCAGGAATTTAAACACTTAAAACGTTACCTTCCTACACAACCTACTGATCAGTGAATTAACCAAATCTCTAAAATACTAATGTTGAAAGTAACACAAGTTCAGATAAAATGGAAATAGTAAGTATGAAAAAAAATCAAGTGACTACAATTTCCACAGGTTTCTGAATTCGTGTTGGATGATTGCAGGATAATTGGCCAAGATGTTCCCTTTTATGTTAAGATCAGAGGAAGTGCCTCTAAAGCCATTACTTTTTGTCATTTGTACAGTCATAAATCAGCTTCACGACTCTTTGTGCTATTTAGATTTGGAAGCCGTTTTCCATGAGAACATTACCTTAACCACGATTTACCCATAGTGTTACATCAGCAACATTTTAGTGATAAAGTCATTTTCATCCATCTGCTGACGTTACTCAGTCTTGTATCTGTGTGTGTGTGTGTGTGTGTGTGTGTGTGTGTGTGTGTGTGTGTGTGTGTGTGTGTGTGTGTGTGTGTGTGTGTGTGTGTGTGTCCAGCCTCACGCTTTCAGCAGACTGCGGTCTCTGTTGAGATTGTGGCTCAGCAGGTTGGTAGCCAAAGAAAACAGCTCCTCACACCACAACTACAAAAAGACATTTTATCTTTATCATCCTAAACTTCATGATCATTTCTGACTGTGACAGAGGCACAAACTAGTCCTGTACCTTGGCTTCGTCCTCCTGCGAAGCGATGAAGTTAAGTTGGCCAACGTTCACCAGGTCTGACGCCGTGACCACGGTAACCATGCGGTTCTCCAGCCGACCAACCAGGTTTCCCACATCGAGGAGCTCCCGCAGCTTGGCTTCCTGTTGGAGGGCATACAAAGAAGCAAATATTAGCTGAAACTGGCATGCTGAAGGCAACTGATCTCAGGAAAAGGACCCAAAATGTGTATATTTTTACTTTTAGAAATAAATCCATTTTACAGCTTACAAAAGATTAAAACAAAATCTGTCATGTATCAAATATTAGACTAAATGTAAATGAATTCTTCAAAATATAAAACACAAGTTTGCCAATCTCACCAATTAATGCAAATTTAACATGAAATATGATAAACAGTAATAAAACATCAGCTGTTCTGCTACATTTACAGAAGCCTCACTAGATCAGGTCTCTGCAAGGCACAGAGGAGCAGGAGGCCAACAGAAATTAAAATCCAAAAATGTAAATAAGTGCAAACATTAGACAAGATGTATCAGACAAAAATTCAAGTTGAGGTGGCTGGAAAGAAGCAGTAGACGGTACCTTGGGAGGTTTGGTGCTTCTACCCGTTCTGACATCCTTCACAAAGGTCAGGTCCAACAACTCTGTGTCCTGATCAACACAACCAAACAAATCAAACGTGCAGTCAAACATATTTCGACATAACTGGTAAAAGATTTTTTTAGAGAGACAAATCTAATCCCATGTTGTGTCATTTTTTTAATTCCCATAATACTTGCAAATCTTTTTTTTTTATTACATCCATCCATTCATTTTCCAAACCGCTTTATTTAAGCTTTATTTATAAAGGTAGTTTTACTCAGACTCGAGGTCCCATTTACAAGAAAAACCTGTTAGCATACATTTAAAAACTCATAAAGAACAAAAATACAAGACTTGCGAAAATACAGTGTCACAATGTTAAAAATACTAAATAATCTATCAAAAGTAATACAATAAATAAAAATGTTTTTAAAAGCAAGACCCTTCTGCCATTGTGGTAAGATTTCTTAAGGAAGTAATACAATCACCCAGAGAAATTTTATATGATCGTTTTAATTATCATTGTAGGTAATTCCATGTTGGAGGTGCAGAGGCAGAGAAAGCTGTTTTTCCAAACTCCATACTGAGGGAACACAAAGATCAATAACATCCTGGGATCATAGTGCGTAAATCATGTTTTTGAGTGACATATAAGAGGACAAATACAGAGGTAATTAAATAAGAAGAGATTTATAGGTAAGAATTTACCAATAAAAAATTGCGCAGAGACAGTGATGACCAACCAACTAAAGAATACATAGTGTAATGATGGGTAAGATATCTGCATCCAGTTATAATTCTTAGGGCCCATTATAAGTTGACTCTAAAACATGAAGAGAATTGTGAGAAGAATTCATGTGTAAAATGCAGCCATGGTCAAAACAGGCAAACAGACGAGGTCAACAAGACGCTTCTTCGCATTAAGAGAACAAAACATGACTTGTTTCTGGAAAAAAAAGCCTAATTTTAGCCTCAGCTTCTTTAAAGGATTTTCAATGTGAGTTTTAAAACTTAGGTTTTCATCTATTATCATACCAAGATGGTTGTAGGGAAAACACTCAATAGAGGAACCTTCTGAGAACACAATTGAAGGTAAATTTGCAATTTTGGTGGGAAAACAGCATCGACTTGGTTTTATTTGCATTCAGTACCAGTCGGCGCTGTTTTAGTTGTGATTGTACGATTTCAAAGGCAGCTGCTCAAAAGCAAGAGTAAAAATGTGAGCGCAGCAGTAAATAAGGGTGTCATCAGTATACAGATGGACAGAAGTCTGTGTGTACTGACCTACATAATTTATATAATTAGTAAACAGCATAGGTCCCAACACTAAACCTTGAGGCACACCATTAATAATTTTCAAATCTCTCCTGAAACAACATAATTGAACATACAATGTGTAATATGTAAATATAGCACATTGTATACCATGCAGCTATTGTTTACACCAGGGATCAGTAATAGCCCTGCAGCTATTGCAACTGAAAGACCAGCAATCGTCCGTGAATTACGAAGGAGGTGAGGGAAACATACTTGGAGAAGTCAACCTAGCTGGAAAAGGTAGACAAAGTGGTAAACCAAGTGGAAGAAATAACAGTGCTAACCCAGCATCATGGCCGCTACAGAGAGAAGCTTAGTCATGCTAATAGAGACGTGGCTAACAACGCTAACTCCAGATACTGTTGTAAACATGAATGGCTTTCATCTGCTCAGGGCTGGCAGAATGAAAGAAAGCGGTAAGAGGAGAGGGGGGATCTTGCTGTGTTTGTAAATGACAGAAGTTGCAAACCAATTAAAGAGACGCTTTGCAGTAAGGATATAGAGCTGTTAGCATGAGACCTAATCTGTTTCCATGGAAAAATACACACTTTCTTGCAATAACAGCGTACATCACCTCGTCTGTTCTTTGGTTTAGAGACAGTGGCACTGATCAAGAGACATGAGGCGGACCTGGAGGGAGCAGAGATGAAGATGTTCATGCTTTGGGAGTGACGAAGATGAGAATCAGGAATGAGTACGCCAAAGGGGACAACTCCAGCTAGATGTTTTTGAGATAAAGGCAGAGATTCCAGACTGAGATGGTTTGGACATGTACAGTGGAGGGACAGGGAGTTCATCAGTAGAAAGATGCTGAGGCTGGAAACGGCAGGCAGAAGGCCCAGAGGAAGACCGAAGAGGAGATTTATGGATGGAGTAAAAGAGACATGAAGGTAGTTGGTGTAATAGAAGGAGATGCAGACGATAGGGTTAGATGGAGACAGATGACTTTCTATGGTGGACCCTGAAAGGGAAAGGCTAAAAAGAATAAGAGGTGTAGTTGTTGACTGGGTCATTGGGAAAAATTAGTTATTTTCTTCTTGTTTATTAGCCATTCTATTGTAAATTCGTTGCTGTGTGTTTATTTGCACAACAGGTAAATGATTCTGTAGCCAAGCCTGAGTTTATTTGGAAGGAGGCAAAATTGGACCACTGTGGACTCATTGACTGAAAGGAGCCAGATTCCAATGGCTGCAAAACAAGCACAATTCATTACTATCCCACCACGTTGCTTGGTTGGTAAGAGTTATTATGGTGCTTTTAGTTTTCACGAAACATGGGTATGAGCATTCTAGACAGACATCTCTGCTTTGGTCAAATCTGTCTAGAGAAGAAGTCTTTGGCTTCTCTTTGCTATAACTGTCATGTTAAGGTAGGAAGACTCAGACGCGCAGCAGACAAAAATCAGTTTGAATGTAGTGTTATGATAAATTATTAAAAAAACTCACAACAAAACAGGTCATGCACAATGAGATAAGAAAAGAAGCACAGGAGGCGGGGGATAATACAGATCAACAGAGACACATGAGGACGACAGAAGGATCCAGTGGAGAGCAAAGAGAACCGGTCCGGTGAAGATATACAAACTGAAGCAAGGGAGAGAAATGACAGGCGGATCAGGTGAGCTAAACAGAGGGAATGAGTTGCAGCCGAGGCAGAGAGAAGGCAGAGCAATCAGGGGAAATGTGGGACGGTCAGCAGAGGGACACAGAAAGAAGAGCAGAAACAGAAAGAAACCCAGGGATGTATCTGACCAAAATAATCTAAATGTATAAAGAACAGAGCAAGCAGCCCCATATTAACAACAATGAAGAGAACAGAGCAGAACTAAATAAGGTAAGACCTAACAATGATCCTGGGGGATCATGACAAAAACTTTACAAACCTGATTCGTGCTTTTCTTACCCATCAGAAGGTTTTTGCTTTAACCCTTGCAAACAAGGCATAATGGCTCTGTCTTTTTTCATGGACTGTATTAGGCTTTAACATTTAGCGTGCAAGCAGGGCTCGTGGATTCTGATGGGGTGCTCTTGGATTTTTCTGTAATTTCTGCGGCTCACAGTGGGCCGTAACACTGGAGTGACATTGCTGGGAAGTCCTCTCCTGGGTAGATGTATGTCCTTCTCCCTTCCCGTATTGATGATCAATTGCTTCTCTAAAGCCATCGCTGATGCCTTGAAGGCATTGCTGAAACAGCTACTGTCAAAACTTTTTATAGAGGCGAAACATCTAATTCATTTTGTAGATCAGCCAGTCCAATGTGTGTTCTTGGGGTCATTTGCAGAACAATTTTGTCTGGCCCATGACTGCAACTCAAGAAGATGCAAATTTAGTCCATCTGCTGAGGGTTTTGCATCTGGTAACTATTTTTTATTTTTCGGTTTTTCGCAGTCAAAACATATGTAAAATGTTGAAAATATTAGACAACAATTAGTCATCCTTCATCAACCCTTCCGTGCTTTATTTTTAATTTCACAGTAATCGGGCGAAAACCTCCAACAGCTTTTATTCAAAAGCAGACTTGGGTGCGCCAAAGTAAGAAAGACCTATACCCTTTTCTTGTTGCTAAGTATGGATTAAAATCTTTTTTCTGAATAATGTAGGTGAAGCCTTTCTTCTAATAAGGCAGTCGGGCAAAACCATTTATATGTTTCGACAATACATTCAATAACAGATCCCTCTCACCAAGTTGCATGCATGTTTAGTTTATTATTTAGTGTGTATATATATATATATATATATATATATATATATATATATATATATATATATATATATATATATATATATATAACACACACATATATTTTACAAATTAATACTGACCAACAGATTGCGATCAAGCTAGGTTTGGATCAGGGTCTCATCTCATCTATTCAGCTTGATTATGCTAGCAAACAACCAATAGCATGTTGACTCCAACCCACCATGATTATCGTATTATATATATCAGCTGTCTGAATGAGTTTTCATTCATTAACTGGTTCAAATGGTAGGTGGCTATGTCAAAGCCTGAAACATTTTCCATCCAACTCATTCAAAATACTTCATTGAGCTTAAAGGCTAATGAAAGTCCTTCGTCACGTGTGTGCAAAAGGACAACCACAGTGACACAGTCAGCCCTCTGTTGTTATTTACTCATTCACATTCCTCCTCTGTTGATGGCTTTGCTTTCAGTTTTCCCACTGTTTCAAGTCTGTGAACCATCATCGAAATGGCTTGACCCTCAACTCTAGATGTGATATAAAATAGACTGAATGAGCGTGATCATGTGGAAGCAGCACTGTTCTGGAGGTATTGTGTGGACATTGTCATTGGTCATAGTACAGCAAAGCTGCCCTTTGACCCTTTTGGTAATGAATGCACCCCCCCCCCCCCCCCCACAAATGTTGCAATGGCAGAACCTCACGTGTGTTTATGAGTGTGTGTGTTTAACCTTGTTTTGGTCGGTCCAGAAAAGGTAAAATCCATGCGGATCCACATGAAGAGTCACTGGAGTGACTGTTGACAAATCCTGGAAAGATATATAGATACAGTTAAGAGAGGAGGATCTTTCAAGCAAAAACATGATACATTTCTCCTCACACCGATCACTGTTTACTACTATACACATTACGCAGTCATTCCACCTGCTCTGGTGACACAAAACATTGATGACTCATCAAGTGTTAAAAAATTATTTTACTAGAAACTGGTATAAACTTGCGGTGAAGTACTCATTTGAACTCATTCATGTTACAGACTTTCAGCTGGCACCCCAAAACTAATCCAGCCTGACAGCTTCTAATTGGCCCCAGGTGGAATAAGGCCCTGCGTTCCTATGAAACGCAGCAGTTTGAAGTGTGCAAGCAAAGCCGAGCTTGCTGCATGAGCGCCGAGGCAACACTGATCATAATATGATGATAAAAACAATAACGTCATTATTTTCTACAAATACTTAAACAAAACTGGGCAAACCGTTGCACAAAGGTGAAATTTGTGACTTCGTCTGCACTTGACAAGATTAGTCTTCCATGTGCCGTTACATAAAAAGCAATTAACATTAAAAATAACTTTCAACTGGATCCTAGTATTAAGCTGGTAATTATCGAGGGGGGAAAAAAAAAGCAAGAAAATTCAGCCGCTCACATTCCACATTATGAATGTATGCCTGGTGTTTAATAAGCCTCCATGAACACTGTCCACCTGACTGCTCTCTTACGCACAGCGGGATGTCGCTTCTTCTCCTTATGTAAAGTGATGATCCCTCACCTCAAGACGGCAGAAAAATGTTCCATACTGTTTCCTATGACTACTTATATTACGATTCTTAAAAAGAAATCGGAATCAAAGCTTAAAAACAAAGCAAAAAAAAACACGGATTGTAAATTGGCCGAAACTCTCTTTAGTAGCCAGTTTAGATTTTTGTAGCTGAGCTTTGGGAGATGAGCAAATTATTCAGCGCCTTCTTTAAAAGGGTTATACTTTTTTCCCATAAACGGCACGGCCTACATGAGGAAGAATGAAAACTAGGTGACACTCAGAAGGTGGAGAACCAGACATCTGATCGCTGCAGTAAAAACATCTCATTATTCTTTTTGCTTTAAAGCTCTGCAACCCATTGGCCTGATGGGGTTGATTTCTGTCATAATGACATCAAATACTTCAGTTTGTTGATGCACACGCACACACACAAACACACACAGACACTTCATATCAGTTTAGGATGTTTCTAGCCATGCCAGTTACCATAGCGACTGGACGGCACGTTTCTCATTGTCAAGGCTATGTACTTCAGCATACCAACGCACACTCATGCATAACTCTCCAAATATCCACACTTGCATGGCTGATGGTGCTCACGGAGGACAGTTGAAGTGTGTGTGTGTGTGTGTGTGTGTGTGTGTGTGTGTGTGTGTGTGTATGCGAGCACAAAAACATGCCGGTGGATTCTGCACCAACAGGTGGCCAAACAGTGGCTGGCTGCAAAGGCAGTTGACTCCATCCCTCTCCTGCCTGCTATCCTGGCATCTCATCAGCAGGTACCTACTGCCAGAGCTCAATCAACAAATGAACAGTAAACACATCTGACAACATGGCACATATCCTCCTCTTCCTCCTCGTTTTCTCACACTCCATATTAATTCAGCTGGACTGGATCCAACGAGATTCCTCGGGCGCTTGCACGTCTTGCAGAAAAAAATTGAAACTAAGTGCTTCCGTCCTCCCGCCTATAGAAGAAGCAGACTTCTGGCAGAAGGTGACTTAAGGGGGCTCAGGATCTGCATCCTTACCTCATCCCATTTAATGAAGTTGCTTCCGTTCCTCAGGGTCTGTGAGACACAGGGAGGCTGGAGTTTCAGCGCATGGACCCCTGGCTGAGCACTCGCCATGGCTTCACACACACATTAAAACACACACACACACACGCACACACACGCACATACGCTGGAGATGCTCAGAGTCAAACGGCAGGTTGAGACGTCTCAACCATGTCCAAGGCAAAACTCTTCAGAAGTCAGAAGCTCTGCTGCAGCAGCATCCTCCCCTCCTCTCACTGGTTCTCCTGGCTTCTTCTCGGCTCACTCCTTTTCTTTATTTCAGTCCTCTTTTCTGCGCTCCCCTCTCTCTTTGCTCTGCCTCTCCTTCCTCACACCTCTCTCTTTCTTATCCCTCCCTCTCCTCCTCTTCCTCCCTCCCTCCCTGGGCTTGTCTCCCCCTCTCTCCTCTGTTGGTGCTGCATCTCGCACAGAGACAGACTGAAACAGATGCCTTCGTGGGAGACAGGATGCGTGCGTGCGCGCGCGCGCGTGCGTTAGTGAAGCGAGCACATGCACGTCCTGCCTCCACAAATTGACTCATCTGCGACATGCGCACAATAGCAGCTTCCCACAGATGGGGGAGGGATAAGCAAAAGGGGGAGCAGGAGTGATGAGAAGATAGAAGGGAAGGAAGAAGGCAGTGAGTGAAAAGAAAAAAAGAAAGGAGAAGATAAAAGCCAGAACAAAAAGACCATGCAGAAGGACTGGAGTCGCATGAGGCCACATTTGAAGACAGTATATATCCTCAAGTGTGCAGACATGTACCATCCCACCCATACATGCTTTGTTTACCACCGGCATTAATCCGGTTCTAAAACAGCTCCCCTCCCTCTGGGAAGGCTGTCCATCATGTTCTGAAACAGAGCTTCAGGGATTTGTTCGTTGTGAACATTAATGAGTTTTGTCACAGATGTCAGACAAAAAAAAAAAAAAAAAAAAAAAAAAGTGAACGTAACCCAGAGTTGGTGAAGATTCAGTCAATAGCAGGTTTGAGCACCGGTGGGGATGACTATAGAGTTTTTGACCACAGAGAAGAAGTGGTTCAGTATACGGTGCTAAATGTTACAAACCAAAATGTAAAATATGGACACGATAACATGAGCAAATTTAAGTGCGTTTTTTAAACGGTGTCGTGTAATGAAGGAAAAAGCTAACTAATGGAATTTTGTGCTAAACTGCCCAAGCAAACATAATATCTGGCAATGACTGTTTTCTATTACTGTGGAAGAATATTGGCCCACTCTTCTTTGCAGAATTGTCTTAAATTGAGACATTTTGGAGGGTTTGTGACCTCGAACGGTCATGTCACAGCAACTGATGGCAAGACATTCCACTTCTGGCATGTTCTGGCCTCGGCTGTCCATCATTTGCCTGCTCCGTGACAATTAGCTCATTCCAGGCCCCTGTGACCCTTGGCCAGTGGCTCAGTGAAACTAACCCTACACTTCTTAACCGGACTTTGTCCTCTGTGTTGCCACAGCCTCCTGTTGCCAGATGATTGGAAACCATTGCATGAGTAAATGTCCAATGTTCCTTGCCTACCTCATCAGGTTTTTCTGATCAAGTTATCCTTCCCTGGATCTCCCTTTTCTCAACTTACCCCGGCTGGACACCTCATTGGCTTATGCAATCTGGACATGACCTAGACTGATCTCTGGACCTTCTGTCTGCCAGTCAGAATTGCCTTCCTGGCTTTATATGCTTTATATGCTTTATATTTAATAAACTTTTTGAAATGCAAAAGGGGTTCTCTGTCTTGCCTGGGCATTACAACATCAGGATTTTTTGGTTGAGAACAGAGTTCTTTGTTCAGTCACTGGTCATCCAGGTCCTGGGATGCAGGACAGAAGCACCAGACGATCATGCTGCCATGCCCAAGTTGTACTGTCAGTATGATGTCTTTTTTGTCTGAAATGTTGCGGTAATTTTACACCACATGTAACAGGACACACACCTTCCATACAGTCCAACTTTTGTCACGTCAGTCTACAGACACTTTTTTCAAAAAGACTTGAGTTCACCAAGAACCTTTTTTGGAAAAAGCGATGTGGGTCGTTCGTTTTTGGTCGGCAGTGGCAGTAGAACTCTCCAGAGGTGCCATTTTTGCCCACTCTCTGTCTGATGACGCATGTGAGGCCTGCAGAGCTTTAGATGCTGTTTTGGGTTCTGGATAAGCTCTCAGTTCGCTCCTTTGAGTAATTTTGGCAGAGCCGCCACTCCTGGGATGCTTTATCACTGTTCCATATTTTCTCGAATAAATAATGGCTCTGTGGATAATGACTCTATATCTGCTTTGCTGGAGTCACAAAGCCTTTAAATTGGTTTTACAACTGTTAGATATTATATGACACCACAGCTTAGTCAGTGATAAAAGAAGACCACTTCTCCAGGGTGAAGGACCACTGACAGGCGGCGATAATATTTAATACAACTCTAACCACACCGATAGATGTCAGTGGCTTTTTCCCCATACTTGTCATGAATTTTGCTCAAAAAATGTCTTTAGTCTTGTTATATGATGTTGTCAGACAGGTTTTATTTAAGTGATTGTACAGAACAAGCAGTCCCTATGGTTGAAAACGGTCCCTGAGGAAATGCGTCCATGTATATTCAATAACCATGAAGAGGTGTTTATGATTACCAAGGAGGCTAATTGTAACAGAGTATGGGGCAAAGGGTTGGGGAGGCATTTTTTTTAAATAAATGAGTACTGAAATAATGTAAAGTCAGCTAGAAATAAAAAGTTTGTCCATTTAAATGTCAAATGATGAAGTCATTCCATGAAGTATGAATAATGGTTTGTAACAAGAGCTGAACAAGGACGTCTGAGGACATAACCTTGTCTGCAACATCAGCTCCTGCGTGTTGTGTTTGGGAATAAGCGGTTGGCACATATCCAGTTGTACTTTCTAAAACACTCAGTCTGAGGCTTTGAAAGCAGCAGCCGAGACAGTTGGATAAACTCTTAATAAAACGGCATCTGTACTCATTACACAAGCAACCTTGTTGGTTAAGGAAAAGCGCACACTGACGCACTAACATGTCTGTGTTGGGGATGCAATTAAAAGGAGTAATCAGATATTACGGAATCTGCTACCCACTCTACTTTTATTAACGGGAGCTGGAGAAGGGAAGGAAAAATGAACCTTCTAACACAAAAATGCAGAATACTAAAATTAATATATATATATATATATACACACACAACACACACACAACACACACAAAAACAAACAACACACAAGCCAAACACCACCACACACACACACACACACAAATATATATATATATTATATATATATATATATATATATATATATATAATATATATATAATATCTCCATACCACATCTTGTGTCCATAACACTTTTCAGATATCCACAGAAATCTGCGGTAAAGAATAAAAAAGGTAGAAATCAGTTTCCATTGATGTACCATGCCCCGTAAAATTATTAAAGCTTGAGCTTGTTCACATGTTTGTCACATTAGAACCAGAACACAATGTTTCAATTTCATTAGGATTTTATGAGGGAGATGGAAGGAAAAGTAGTCAAGCTTTGTTTTTTTACATTTCTGTGACAATTAAAAATCTGAGATGAGTGCAGTGCATTGGGGTTGACCCCCCCAACCATTCTGTTGAACCACATTTCACTGCGGTTACAGCTACAGCTCTCTTTGGGTTTTTTTTTTAAACCAGTTTCACCAAATCTCTCATACTAATCTTCCCCTTATCTTCTTAGCAACAATCACTCCATCTCATTCAGACTGAATGGTCAACTGAGTAAAGGAGACTGATTATTACTGATTAATTATGAAATACAGATATTTCAGATTTTCATTTACAAAAGGTTTTGGTTTATTTCCTTTCCACTTCTTAATTCTGCCCTACCTTTTGTTGGCCTGTGATATGAAATCCAAATGAAATGCATAAAATTCTGTATGCTGACAAAATGTGAAAATGTTCTAGCCAAAAGGCCCCCACCAGGTCTGATCTATGTGGACTTTGAATGTTCCCCCCTGTGCATGCACACATTCTCTCTGAGTTCTCCTGTTTCCTCCCACTGTCCAAATACTGCTGCTTATTTAAGCCTACTGTCTGTACACTGTAAGCACTGCAAATCACATTCCATCACTGTGCACATAAAATCATGGCATTCACATTTGTTTTTGTTAAAAAAGTCCAACATTCGTACACCCTCTTTCAATCCAGTTTTTTTACATATCAGTGGATAATGAATAGTCTCTACCAGATTAGAAATGTATTTGAATATGAACTTAACTTTTCAAAAACACACAACACATTCCATAGTATTTGTTAAACAAAAATGAAACACATGATAAACGCATGAGGACATGGTACTAATTTTCTGCCCAACTTTGTCTGTATCTCACATCACAGTGAAGGAATTCTGTTCTTTGAGGTTAGCAGGAATTAGTGTCCCACCGCTACAGCCTTCAGCATATTAATCAGGGTGAAGTGTGGACTTTGATTGGATCAGTGCAACAGTTAGCTGGAATAGCCAGCTTCAACACCAGAACCTCCAACCACTGCTTTAATACAGGTGGCTGGACTTACTGATGATCGATTAATGAATTTATTTAATCAGCTACTTTAATCAGTTGTTGTTGTTTTTTACACATAACCTTTACCTTTTGACGTCAATCCAGCTATTAGGAAATGATAGTGCAGGATCTGTTGGGTGTTTTTTTTGCCCATTTGAGATTAAACTGGAGTAATCTCTGATAATTCAATTCAAATTCAAAAATGTTTTATTGATTCCAAAGGGATATCAAATGTCGTAGTAACTCATATTAATCCAAATTCTTCAAAGAGTTATTGTAGATAGTGATGGCTCTTGGTAGGTCTTTTGTAGCTGTTGAAAGATCTCTTGTAGCAGTCTGTATTGCAGTGAATCTGAAGAAGGCTCTGACTGAAGACACACTGTTTTCCCAACACAGTCTCATGAAGAGGATGGTCAAGGTTGTCAATCATTTTCTATAAAGAATCCTTCTTTGCATTAAAATCTCAAGAGGTTCCACAGCCGTCCCCAGAAGAGAACCAGCCCTTTTATCATGTTGTTGAGCCTTTTTAGGTTCCTGGCTCTGATGCCCCAACAGATGATGGCAGAGGAGATGACACTCAACATCAGACTTATGCAAGATATGCAACATCTTGCTGCAAACCTTGAAGGACCTTAGCTTCCTTAAGAAGTACAGTCTGCTCTGTCCCTTTTCATAGACGGCTTCACTGTTGCGTCTTGCTTGGTCTGTTTGACAGGCAGTCTCTGATCCAGGTGATTGTTGAGGCCTCCATCTGTGTCTTCTGGAGTTTCTGACAAAGCAATTCAGGCGGAATGTTATTAAATGCATAGGATAAATCAAAGAACATGATGCCCACTGTGTTGCCTGCTTTGTCCAGATGACAGTAGGTTTGTTGAAGCAGGTGTACTATGATGGCATCTTCAACTCCAACTCCATAGTGATAAGCAAACTGCAGTGGGTCCTGGCATGTGCTTGTCTGCTTACTCAGGTGGACCAACAGGAGTCTCTCCGGGACCTTCATGATGTGGGATGTCAGGGCAACAGGTGTATGCTAACACATTCTGGACCTGCAGCCTGTTCCGGTTCAGTCTCTACAGCTGCCTCTTCGCCTGACTTCTAGTGGAAGATGGAACATCTGTGGTTTGACAGGAAAGTTGTGGGTCAGAGGAGGGTGGGTGTCTGTTTGGCTGGGGACAGGAGAGGAGTATGGTCAGCCTGTTCCTGAACTGAACCTATTGAAGAATGTATTTAGCTCATTGGCTTTGTCCAGACTTCCATCTGTACAATCCTCCTTTTACTTGAAGCCTGTGATCTTCTTCATTCCTGACCACACATCTCTGATATTGTTCCTCTGCGTCTTCCAGTGCCCCTCCTTGCTGTCTCTAATCTTGACTTTGAGCTGCTTCTGTATACTCCTCAATAACTCCCTGTCTCTCTCCCTAAAGGCCATTTTTTCTTGTTTAACAGTTCCTTTAGCTCACTGGTGATCACTGTTATGGTGGGGATTGTGTTGTCCGCACAGAAGTTTATGTAGTTAGTCACACACTAAGTCATGGCACTGATGTCCTCTTCATCTGGCTGGCAAAGAGAAGTCCAATTGGTTGCTTCAAAACAACAGTCATCTTCCTAATAGGTCATCTCTTAACAAGAGGTTTATATTGAGAGCAGAGATTGAGAGCAAAAATAAGATTGTGACTGAATTTCCCAAGAGAAGGTCTTGGTTTGGAGATACATGAATCCTTGACATTAGCATAAAACAAATCTAATGTCTTGTTATCTCGGGTGAGAAACTGGTGAAACGTTGGTAGGGTTGAAGAGAGCGAGAAATGAATAAAATCACAAGATATTGCCACAAATGCATTGTGATGTTGTGTCTGTATCCTAGCAACAATGGAACTGACGACATCACGTGCATTATTGCCAATAAGGGTGGAATGTAAACAGTTGGCCAAATAACACCGGTGAACTCTTTTGCTAAATAATATGGATGGAAACTTACTGCCAAGAGTTTAATGTCTGGACTGCAGGGACAACACTTTACAGCAACATGTCCTGGATGACACCATCTGCCATTCACACGCACTGCTAATCCATCTCCTTTCTCTTTTCCCATTGCTCTTTAAATCTCTGTCTGCTCGTATAGTCTGGAAACCAGGCAGAGAGACGTTGAAGACAGGGATATAATCCTGCAGCCATGTCTCTCTAAAGCACACTACACTGCATTCCATATACTCTTTCTGAGTCCTTGTCAGGGCTTGAAGTTCATCCAACTTGTTAGCTAACAATCTCATGTTGTCCACTATGAGGGATGGAAGAGATTGTATGAACTTCCTCCTTCTCGCTTTCCTCTTTGCTCCTGTTCTGCATGCACGGCGCATCCTTTTCAACTCCTCTGGGATATCTGAGTTCAGTTGTGGTGTTATTTCAGCTTTTCCAATGTCAATCAGCTGCTCCCTGTTGTAAACCACCCTGTTGCTATGGTTACGCATCATAACAAAACAGCAAAGTATGAAAAATATTGCCAAAAATCAGTACAACTACAAAGTATCCAGAACAAAAAAGGAAAAGGTTGTCAAAAAAGTTATTTTATCCCCAGAAAGGCAGGAATGAAAGTTTGAAAAAGATTGAACAGGTGCTTGGATTCAGGTGCTTACAGATTCACTTCTACAGTATAAAGAAAACCCTTATCAATAGCTTTAGCTGTCACTTTATACACATTGTTTTAAATAATACTACACATTTTTCTGCTATGTAATCAAGGCGTTAGTTGTTTGTACCACTGATGCTTTATTAGTTGGTTTTGCTGTTCTTTTTGTATCTCTCTCTGCAGGTGTGGAAGCAGACTCTGAGGATGTTATCTTGTTCTTTCTTTTTCCTCTACTCTCTCTTTTGTCACCATTTCTCCCTTTTAGCATTTTGTCTAATCTATTTCTCTTCCTATCTTTCTCTTTTACCTTTCTCTTTATGTTTCCACTGAATTTGAATCGTAAAATAATATATAAAGTTTTTTTGCACACATACAGTACATACACAACTTCTGAAAGTATGTCTGTTGGACTCTCTTTGGGATAAAGACAGCCATTCTCAATGGTACACTGCCAAACAGGACACGTGAAAAAAGTTACATTTGATTAATTTATTTCAGTATTCCTTAAGTTTGCACTGGGTCCATAAGAGGAGATGTTTAAGCAATAGTTTTACATTTAGATTTTTTTTACCAACATACACCCTGCCAGAGTTGCTACTTTACATAATAACACAGATTAACAAAATCATTTTTCATTTATCACCAGGTAAACTCAGATATCTACAATATAAACAGACAAAGACAAAAAAGTTTTCATATTTTTTTTATTAGAATAACAAACAAGCAGATGGCCAGCTGGCAAGTACAGAGCATTGACTACTTAATTATTAAATCATAAGAAAATATTAATATATTTTAAAAATGTAAAAGAAGACAAGGAGACAGTGGAGGAGATAATAGAATGTGGGTGAACCAGGTCACTGGGAGACATTGGGAAACTGCATCCAAACCTGGAACTACAGTTACTTCCTGCAGAGCTGCTGGCAGACAACAATGAGGCAGCATTGGAGGAATCTCTAGAACCTACACGGTGTTTGAACTGTTTAGAAGTAGTAGAGCTTTCTGAGCTATTTAAAATTTTAGCTTCATCTAAACCTTCTACCTGTATGTTAGACCCAATCCAAAATAAGTTGTTTAAGAACATATTCCCTTTGATCAGTGGCACTATTTTAGACATGATTAATCTATCCTTAGTAAATGGATATGTACCACAGGTTTTTAAAGTAGCTGTTATTAAACATTTACTTAAGAAACCATCTCTTGATCAAGATGAGTTAGTAAATTACAGACCTATATCTAATCTTCTTTTCTTATCTAAAATTCTTGAGAAAGTAGTTGCTAATCAACTTTGTGAACATTTACAAAGTAATGATCTACTTGAGGTGTTTCAGTCAGGCTTCAGAGCTCATCATAGCACTGAAACAGCTCTGGTGAAGGTCACTAATGATATTCTCATGGCCTCAGATAATGGACTTGTGTCTATACTTGTCCTGTTAGATCTCAGTGCTGCATGTGATACAGTTGATCACAATATTCTCCTACAAAGACTTGAGCATACTGTAGGGATTAAGGGGAAAGCATTAAGCTGGTTTAAATCTTATCTGTCGGACAGATTCCAGTTTGTTCATGTGAATAATAAATCTTCCTCAAACTCTAGGGTCACTTGTGGAGTACCACAGGGTTCAGTCCTTGGACCAATTCTCTTTAGTATATATATGCTTCCGATCGGCAAAATTATCAGACAGCATGGGATTAATTTCCACTGTTATGCTGATGACACTCAGCTATATTTATATATAAATCCTGATGAATCCAATCAGTTACTTCGACTGCAGTCATGTCTTGATGACATCAAAAGCTGGATGACTTTAAATTTCCTGCATTTAAATTCTGACAAGACAGAAGTTTTTATCTTCAGACCAGAGTCCTCAAAAAATAAACTTCTTAATCAATCACTTAATCTGGATGGCATTAATTTGGCCTCTGGTAATACAGTAAAAAATCTTGGTGTTATTTTTGACCAAGACATGTCATTTAAATCATCCAGGTAAGACAGACCACTCACTATTACCATCTAATGTAGAACAGATTACTGGATCAATGTGTGCTTCTGTGCTTTTTTGTTTCTCTTGTTGTGTCTCTGCTCTGTCTTCTGTAACCCCCAGTCGGTTGAAGCAGATGACCGTTCATACTGAGCCCGGTTCTGCCGGAGGTTTTCCATCCCATTAATGGGGAGTTTTTCTTTCCACTGTCGCTTCATGCTTGCTCAGTATGAGGGATTGCTGCAAAGCCATCAGCAATGCAGACGACTCTCCCTGTGGCTCTACGGTTCCCCAGGAGTGAATGCTGCTTGTCGGGACTTTGATGCAATCAACTGGGTTCCCTTATATAGGAAATTTTTTGACCAATCTGTATCATCTGATTGAATTTCACTTTGTAAAATGCCTTGAGGTAACATGTTTCATGAATTGGTGCTATATATATATATATATATATATATATATATATGAAATTCAATGATTTAAATTCAATTAAATTCAAATTAAATTCAAAATTTAATTGAATTGAATTGAATTGAAACATAGAAAATAGAATAGAAACAACCTTTATCATCTCCCCAGTGGGGAAATTCATATGCTTCAGCAGCAGCGAGGTGAAATACAAATAGAAGCATGCATATACACATAAAGGTAATAAATAAGGATAAGAGACCTACAGTAAGGAATAATTTGCAACATAAGAAAAAAAAATGTACAGTTGTTAGAAATATACCAAATAACAATAAAAATAGCAAAATTAAGAAAAATGAATGACCTGTGCAACTTAGTAGGGTGATTTTAAGACATTTGCAAACGTGCATGTACATTTATTCTTAAAAAATCCCCAGATTTGACAGAATGAAAAGCCACTGAACAAAAGCATTAGACATGTAGTAGACAGGTATATACCATTGAGTTTGTTGGAAGAAGTGATGATTACAAAGTCTAACATCTGCTGGGAGGAAAATAATAGAGTTCACACTCCCCTAAATTAGGTTTACATAAAAAGAACTGCATTAAAATATTTTTTCCCACTATGGCTTAATATGGTCAAAACGTGCTAAGAAAAGTTTTCAGGTCTACTTTCTTATGTGGAAATATCTTAAAACTGCACTCTGTGACAAATGAATATTGCTACTGAAAATAACACCGAATGTAGATGCTCACCTTTTCCATTTACCACTGCTGGTGGTGCAATGCATGATGGGATACCTTGCTTGCCCAAGTCCGCAGAAGAATGCAATGATGCATTCTCAATAAAAATGGATGGAGCAAGGACATGTGGCAACTTTGAGCATATTTGCCTTGATGAGTATAGGATTGGAACAAGTACTTGGGCTTCCATTGATGACATGTAACAAGTACGCGAGTACACAAGCACAGGTACGCAGACATAAAGAGAAACAACCAAGGATGACCAAGAATCTTATAAAGAGAACAAAAGAGACTGGTAAAAACTCTGATTTTCAGAATGCACAAAAAGAATCCAGCTCCCAGGAAGAAGGAATTTCACAGCAGGAATCAGAATGACGTCATAGAGCTGCAGAATGCTGTCTTTTAACCCACAGCTCTCCACAGGCTACATTGGAGGACATGTGTATAAATGTCTTTACTTCACAGGCAGAGTAAAAGACTTAATGTTTGTGGAAACCTTGCTCCAAAGTGAAGTATGGTCTGCGGGATCCGGTGACCGTACCCCGGTCAAAAATAAGACTACATCCCCTTTTTCTGCTCGATTTCCCCCGTCCACCTCCGCTCTGCACGGCTGGGCTTCAATCGGAAAGGGTTGTTGATCGACCGGCCTTGAAATGCCTGAGAGAGACAAACGCCTTTAACTCCTGTCCCACGTCTAGTTTGCAACATTAACACTATTCAGAAATCTGTGAGAAATGGTAAAGAATAAAAAAGTAAATAAATAAAACAAAAAATAGATGTTTGTAGTGTTCCTAACATATTTATGAACCAAACACTCTTTGGATACAAAACTTAAAAGCTTTCAGTGTGTATAAAAGGAGAGAAAGCCTTAGTAAATCCATCTGATTTAGGATATTAAATACAGCGTGTCCGTCTGCATATAGAAAGCTGGAGTGTCCTTTATCAGTCTTTTTCCCTTCAAGCGTGGTTCATAGTTTGTAAACGATAAATTCATATTTCGGTTTGTACCACGCCATTCATAGTGGTCCATATTATTAATGATGTCACTCTTCAGTTTTTCTGGACTTCCTTGGAGAAAAACCTTCTCATTTCTCCTCGCCCCTCGGCCAATCACTGAAAAGCAGCAGGTGCCTGAAACTGGCTGTATGAGCGTTTGCAAAAAATAATCAGAGTTCCCCAGAAGAGACGATGTCACTAATTAAAAAAAAAAAAAAAAGCGGTTTCTCACCGCTGCCTGAAGAAGGCCACAGTTCCACATGCCTGATGCGTGCACCAATCTATCAGAATCCGAATCAGAATCAGAAATACTTTAATAATCCCAGAGGGTACTTGTTGTTTCAGTACAATCTAAGCCCTGGCCCCAGCAGCTAGACTGAGAGTGGCTGTCATGTGCTCTCTGTTCATCAGCTCTGTGAACTCAACGTGTTCTCCTGCTCATCAGACTGGGTCACAGTAAGATGTTTTGTCTGGATGGAGGAAATCACTTTTAGGAAAAAACAATTTGAAAAATAAAATGTTCATTTTGTTGTGTTTTGCTTTGTTTTGATGCTTGAACTGTGTCGGGCTGGACCAGGCCTAGAGCATGCCAGTACTGAGACAATCAGCGATTCTAACTTTTTTCAGTGGTTATAGCACCGACCGCCCGGTGATGCTAGCTTGCTCCATTTTATTGGTGTTTTCCCTTCCATTCTCTCTCTACCAAGCATAAAATAATGTCTGCATAGTCCTTATAAAGGTGCTAAATTGTCTTCATTAACCCTGCTAATACTAAATCTAAAGCTCTGCTAATCGTAGGCAATAGTCACCATTAGATCTGCTGCGTTTGCTACATAGCTTGTTGTGTTTGCACTGCGAACGGCACTGTAGCACTTAATAATACATGTGGGACTTAGAGGGACTGATATACACCACAGCTGCTCTTTGCTTTGTTCTTAGCTGAGATGATGATCCCAGATGTGACATCATCATGCCCGCTGTTTGTCTGCCAAAGTGACGAGTCAATTTATTTTTTCCATTTTTTTCACCGCCATCTTGGTAGTCCATCACTCAATTGAAACAGTGACTGTTGATTTCTAATTCAGCATTTGATTTTTAAAACATTGTTTTATTAAAATTGATGGCAGTGGCTGAGGGGCAGGCTACCAGGCGCAGCGAGTTGTCCTTAATGAGCCGGGATTAGTAGAGGTGTAGACTAAAGCTGGCTTCACATTTACCATCTTCCTTGTGCGCTCCGTCTATTCACTGCAAAATGCGTCGCATAGCAATCCAAATTTGATCTATCCCTGCCCCCTCCCTCCTTTATTTAGGAATATTACCCGATCCGCTTTACATTTCATGCATCTGACTTCCTGTCTGGCTCATCTGGTTTTCAGAAATTGACGCATTTCCGTCACAATCCATCACAAATAGACTCAATCCATATCTATAACGAACAGCGGAGGAGGTGCAACAATGAAGTATTATATTACTAAATTCTTATATTTTGAAGAGGAGTTTTCTGTGTTTATTCTGTAAATGTGTGTAGGGCTTGCTGTTTGAGAACATCACTGCACAAATTTACTCCTTCATCTATTGTTCATTATTAATATTCATAGAGCAATAACTGACAAACACAGAGGGCCATTTGGATAAATTCCTGATAATCAGGTGGTGCACCGACTTGGTCATTTTGTTTACAATTATAAACCAATTTAACAATTCTCTTTGTCTCTTATTAACTGCCAAACCAACGTGTTGTTGCACAATATTTCCCTTTATTCATGTGTGTGAACATAAGTGCCGATTATATCATTGAAATGTTTAGCATTTTGGAAAACATGCTATTCATGCCAGATTTATTTGCCTTTTGCGACTGACTGAAGAATCATTCAAATGTCAACACTGGCATGACTACAACCTGCAACACGCATATGTACCACGCCATTAACCAGCCACACACCTGTTTGACTTTCAACATGCAGCACTGGCAACTATTGATTTCGACACACTTGATGTGTAGCCCACAACTGAATGACCTGAACGCTTACACGACACAGCGCACACTGATGTATGATAAACTGATGCAGAGGCCTGCTTTACCAGCCTGCTGCCTCCTACACACTCACACTTGAGTGCAGGAAAAGACACGTGCAGAGAAACTCGTGTTGCCATGACACTGAGACTTTGTACCTGATGCAGATAATCAGGGCAGAAGACAATACTATTTACAAATATAACAAATGAACTGGTTTGTTAAGATGAGTCTGGTATAAAATAATCACAAAGAAAACAGGTTACAGCCCATGAGTATGAAATAGGTTTGTGTTTGGAGCAAAGCGCAGGAAATGTAGACCTAAATATTACAGTTAGGCTTAAGTGACCTTTAGATGTACTGTATAAGAGCAGCACTAGTTCTGTGGGAAGAATAGAGAGCACAGCAGATGAAGATGGACATTTCCTGAGATTATGAACAAAAGCAAAATAAGACGATCGGAGGATGCAAGAGGAACTGGGGAATGAATCGACAATGCTGTTTGCGCTCACATACCTGTCACCACTTTTCACCCAACACCCTTAAAGGGGACATATCATTCTTCCTTTTCACATTGGAATCATTCAGTTGTGGTCTATATAAAGTGGAACCGCGATGCTTTGGTCTGAATTCCTAGTTAATTTACCCCCACGTTCCCCCTTATCCCCCCAGTTCTGAGGTATGTCAGAGAGCAACTCGTTTTGGTGCCGTCTCTTTAAATGAAAATGAGGTCCGTCACACCCCGCCCTCCTCCAGGTCACAGAGCGTTCCATTCCATCCTGTTCGGCCATTCTTTTGTGTTCTGGGGGCGGGTGTAATGAATATTGTGGGTTAATACACCCCACAACCGAACATTTTCACTCATCCACTTGTAGTTTCGACGTCCCTCAGCTTGGACTACAAAATCGCAGTGATAAATAAAAATGGCAGATTTGCCAAAATGGTAAGTCTATGGCGATGACCTTGTTTAGCAGCTCCACAGTGTAACTGCTCAAGAACGTGGTAGAGAACAGAGAAAATTGAACGGCTTACATGTTTTTAGTTATTTCCATGGTTTATGTTAGTTATTTGGATTTTTGGACTTGTGTTTTGTTGCGAGCCGTTTTAGCCCCGCGCCACACCGCGTCATCTTCGGAGAAATCTTACGGAGCTTCTTCCAAAACAAAGCAGGTATAGCAGCTAAACTGGGCTCCCTTCTTTGTGATAAAATGGTATTGGTAAATTTATTTTGGTCATTTTACTGGTCACGTTACTTTATTCTTTGTCAGTATTTGATAACATAACTCAGGTCTCTTAAGTTATTTTTCTTTAAAACAATTCTGTTATGGTTAAAAAAGTTGGTTAAATAAAGATTTGTGTTTGTGTTCTTTATTAAAATTAAATCATTTAGCAATATCATAAAATGTCCAGGCAGAGCTGCACATAAAATATGGTTTTAAATATTTTCAATAATTATCGATATCAATCAATATGCATTTTTTTTTATCAATAAGCTTGTTTTCTATATCACCCAGCCCTACTTATTATACAGAGCCACAAAAGTTTGTATAGGACCTCCTTTTTAGGTCTCCATCCTTCATGTGGTCATGTGGAGCTTTCCTCATATTTACATGGATAATGGACTTAGAGAAAGTATGAGATGCTAAAATGCATTTTTATCTCACTCTGGGCAGAAGGCTTCCTTCAGAAATCCAGGATAAACCAATAAACGTACTGTTCTGCAATTTTCTGTGCGTTATTTCAGATACACATTATAAAACAGACATTAAAGCAGAATTACAACAACTCTGACACAATCTGTGTGCTTCCCTTTGGAGAATTTCCAAGCAGAGTCCCCAACGAGGACACCTCAGAGAAGACCCAGAACCTGCCAGAGGGACAATGTCCCTTCTAATCTGGGAATGACTTGGGATCTTCCAGAATGGGTCGGAGATTGTCCCCGAAGAGACGGATGTCTGGGTTTCCCTCCTGGACCTGCTGCCTTCATGACCCATGAGTGGAAGACAATGAATGGTAGACAGATGAGAAAATTAATTAACTTTTATGGTACATGACCTAAAAGACACCAGATATTTTGTTTGTATTAAAAACGTGCCGTAAAATCTTTATCCTTTCATGTATCTGTCTGTCCATCAGATGAATGACATCAGATATTAGCTTTCTACCACAGAATTTTCTTTAGTTAACTGGAAACCTTTCCATCCATCCATCCATCCATCCATCCATCCATCCATCTAGCAGCAAAATGCACAAATATGTAGAAATAAGAAAGTTGGGAAAATAGGTCTAATGAGGTGCAGGATAAGTGACTCCTCTCTCAACTGCTCCTAACTCTATCACCAGGGTTGAGTTCGACCACCCTACAGAAAAACTCATTTTAGCCACTTGTATCTGGGCCGTTGTTCCTTCCAGCAACATTTGCAAAAGTAAGTTGCTATGAACCCAACAGACAACATAGTAGCAGATTTTGGTTAAATAGAGGACCAGATTTCTTCACTGTAGCTGGCTTTGAGATGTGTATTTACACCTAATATAAGGTTTAGAGTTTTAGTTTGCTCTGTCCTCCCCAATGTAACCTGCATGTATAAAGATGGTTGCCTCTCAGTGTGAGAACACAAAAGTTATGTTTGTTGTTTGCGAGATGATCCTGACACAGTTTAGGGCATTAAAAAAAAACCATAATGGAGCAAAATAAAGAAAAGAAAATGACCATGACCTGGATGACTGAGAATCTTCACCAGCATAGAGAAAAGAAGAGCTTCTTGTGCAATAGCACCTCACAAAAATGTTCAAGCACCAGTATCTCATGTATCCTATTGGGATTTTATGTGAAAAACCAACACAAAGTAGTGCATAATTGGGGGGTGGAGAGAAAATGATAGATAGTCAGACGATAGTCAAAACGGTTTGTATGGGAAAAAAAAGAATGGCTTACAACCATGGCAAATACACACATAGCCGAACACGTTAACGTCCTGTAGCCAGGATCCTACACACCCGGACTGCCATACAACACATTTTGCGATGGATGAGTGTACACAGAACGTAGTCTGTGTGAAGCCGGTTTTAGGGTTGTGTGCGCGCGTTTTTGTAGCTAAGCGAGAACATTTTTTGTCCATTTCACTAGTACAGTGAGAACTTTGATGTAAAGTGAGGACCTTTCTGGGCTAGGGGTTAGGTTTAGCACTAAGGCAGGGGTGTCACGCATTGGGGGCTGGTGCCCTGCAATGTTCAGGTGTGCCCCTGGTCCATCACAACTGAATCATATGGCTGAATTAGCTCCTCAGTAAACAGTCAAGTTCTCCAGAGTCCTGCTAATGTCCTGGTTATTTGACTCAGGTTTGTTGGACCAGGGACATAAAAGTTACAGGACACCGGCCCTCGAGAACTGGAGTTTGACACACCTGCACTAAGGTGTCAGTTAGGCTTAGGTCAGGGTTAGGTATATGCTGGTAATGGTTAGAGTTAGGGCTAGGGTCAGGGTTAGGCCACAGAATGATTTGGAGATGAATGGAAGTCTATGAATTCAAGACATGGTCCTCACTATGTACGTTAAACAAGGACGTGTGTGAGTGTTACCTCCTCTGATTATAGGGTGTCCCTGCCAGGTGTGCCACACAGCTGGGGATTGTTTGGACCAATTAGGATGAGTTTAAAGAGGACTGGATTCCCCAGACCAGACCCCCAGATTGTTCTGGCCCAGTTACCACTAACAGTGGACCCAGCCTCCTGAGCACGCGATAAACCTTCACACATCTTATAACATCAGTAATGCCTGAACCAGGCTCTTATGACACAGACACTTCTGCCCTGAACCGAACTGACAGGCCGATCTAACTGAAAATCTACAGCCACACTTGAAAATGGAAGTTTACAGACAAGCTGCAACCCAATCTCACTGAACTTGCCTTGTGTTGCCAAGAACTGCAGCAGAGGTGGTGATACAAAGCTTTGAATCCGGTGACCTGAATACAAATGCATGCCACACTTTTTATGTTTTCATTTGTAAACCATTTTGAAACATCTTTTTCATCCACTGCCCAGTTATATATTAATTATTTTTGTCGTCAACTAAATATCTGAAAGTTCAAGGCCGTATTGTGATAGAATACGGAAATAAATGAAAGGTGCTGTATTTTTGTGTTCCAGTTCATTTCATTGTTCGTCTTGAATGTTTGTGCTGGATACTGAATTTTTTCTTTTCCTTTTAAAGACTCCCTTCTCGTCATATCAGCGGGTCTCTGAGCTGTCACGATGGATGACGGTCAAAACGGGACAAATAAGACAGGAGTCGTTAAATTAAAGCCAGAATTCCTCCGAGGACAGGCCATGTAACGCGCTGCACACCGAGTTACCAGCAGGACTCGTCTAAGAAACGCATCCAAAATATTTCCATACACACACACACACACACACACACACACACACACACACACACACACACACACACACACACACACATCAAGACACTCTTGCTGCCCACACACTGGCATTCGCACAGACAGAAGCAGAGGCGCACATGTGCACACACAAACAGGCACATGCATTGCAACACACGAACGCTTTGCACACACCCTAGCCTTTACCAGCGGATGGATCTCCGTGCTGGGAGCTTATATAAGGGGGAGTGGGAGGCTGAAAGCTATTTCAGGACCTGAAAAGACGAAAGTGTGTGCATGTGTGTGTGTGTGTGTGTGTGTGTGTGTGTGTGTGTGTGTGTGTGTGTGTGTGCTTGTGCATGGCTATGGTACCCATATGGATTTTTACTGGTGCTGCTTTAGAAGTGTAGGCCCGCTCTAAGCTCTATAACCACTCTGATTTAGAGTTTCGTAAGCGGTCAAGTTTGAAGTGAAGTTTGGCTCGGAACCTCTGGCAGCTCTGAAGGTTTACGGACCTGCAACGTGTTCTGTCACACCTCGGAGCTGCCTGCACACACGCACACACACATTGAAAACACTCACAAGTCTGCGTAGCAACTGGAAAATGCCCTAATGTTCGCCTGTTGGCGTCTCAGACAGATTAAGTGCATCCAGATGGTGGGTTAGCAGCATCCTTCACAGCTCTGATAACAGGCTTTCTAAAACCTTTTAATTGCACTTGTCTTACTCAAGTCTCCTCCTTCCAACTGAACCTAGTCGGCTGAAGCTAGAGTTACTGTAACTGCCAGCAGGGATGCTAGAGATAAAGAGCAGTGTGCGTAGACTGATTACCGCGTCACACAAGGTTGGCCCAGAGTACCTCTGACTTCTATGGCCTTTTAATTTGTTCTACTAAAGGTAAGGCCGAGGGAAATCATACAAAGTTTCCTTTTTCTTTTTCTTTTTACAAATAAGAATCTAAGAAGTTGTTGTTTTGCAAGTCATTAGTTAGTTTCAAGTCTTTCCACCAAAGTCGAGTGTCGGGTTCCAAGCAGAGAAATGTAAATCCTACGTTGGGTCCTCCACCTTAAATCCGGTGCCACACATTTTGTTCGCCAGAACAAAAAGCAGCAGACTGATCTATAATTTAAAAACAAATAGATTTCTATCCAAAATAAAACTAAGCCGCCATGCCAACCAAATATAATTGCTTTTATAATTGCAAACATGGCGATAGCACAGATGGCCCATGTACAGCGGCCTCAGTCCTCCATGTGGCTGACCCGGGTTTGACTCCTGCCTGTAGACTTTTGCTGTTTTCAGCCTCTCTCTTTGCATAAACCGGGAGACAGAACCTCTTCACCCCCTTCTTTACTGCCGTGCCAGGATGTGGGAGAGAAGCAGGTAGACACCACGGGCTGCTAAGTGTGCATGTTGCAGCAATAGAAGGAAGAGAGCTTGGCAAATAGCCTCAGCAGGAGAGGTTCTATTGTAACAAGCTTTAGGTTGGGTATGTGGTAAAAAGAGTTTTCAAAAACAAACAGATGGTTATCGATGTTGTTCTGCTGAAAGGTGAACCTCTGACCCGGTCTATAGTAATAAGCAGCTGCTAAGTTTGTTTAAATGACAGAACTGGCCTGTATTTAGCTCCATTCATCTTACCATTACCCATGGCCAGTTTCCATGTAGCGTTTGAAGGAAAACATCCCCACACCTTGATGCTGCCACCACCATGTTTCACCATGCGGGGCGATGTGATCTGGGTGATGTCGGTGATCTGTAGGCTTTGTTTTCTGGCAAACTGCAAATATTTGCTATCATGAATGTCTACTTGCACTTTTCCATGAATGCCAGATATGTTCAAAAAGACAGATTCTCCCTCCTGAGCTGTGGATGTCTGCAGCTCCTCCACAGTGGGCTCTGCTTTGGAAGGTGGGCAGTTTACCCTGCTTTTTCCATTTTGTAGTAAATGAGCAGTGGTTCTGGAAATGTTCAAAACTTGGGATATAGTTTTATACTCCAACCCTGTTTTAAACCTGCCCATTTGGAAAAGATAGGTATGAATCTTTCATACCTATCATTCATGATAACAACAATATATGACAGTAATTTCACATACAATATCCTTGGTAGAAAAATGTAAAGTCAAACTGATACGACTGGCCAATAATCAGTGAAACTGAATTAATGCAAGAAACAGAAAATACTTGTGGCGTCACAAATGTAAGACATAAATACACTACAACCCAAGTGATATAGAAATAGTATAGGAAAAGCAGGTGATTGTTAAATTATTGCCAACCTTCCTATTTTTGTCAAATGTTTTAGAAGTATTTTAAGTATTCTTGACTTGTCCCATGGTAAACACATGACATAAATTGAACGTTATACTTGAGAATAAATATCAACACTGTTTTTTCGCATTATAGCGACGCTTGCAGAACTTTTATTTTGAAATTTTCACCAAAATAGATAAAAGGTGATAACAGGAGTTGCATAACACTTAGCATAACGAATGTAAATTTTGTTCACTGATGTGCAATTTCATTTCTTACATTAATAAGTGTTTAGAAAGTGTTCTTACCAGCTCAGAAACCCAAAATGAGCTCCTTGTTTCAATCATTTACAGTAATGCGTGTTCAGTAGCCGACATACAGTCGACCTGGACTGTGGACAATGTCTGAATATACATGGTCTACCTATCAGAGTTGCATTTACAGCGTTTTGAACGCCTGTGGAAAAGTGGATGGTTGCCATTTAGCTCACTTAAGTTTGGATAAAGAACCTCTGGCTAAATTCTCCACTGTGCAATTACCATAGTTTTTTAATATATTAAAATGATATCGAAAACATGTATGGAAAACATACATTAACATATGATTTACTCATATGCAACACATCATTTTCACATGATTCTTGTGAAAGTCCTTATATTACATTGTATGAAATAAATGCAGAAGTGGCCACTTTCAAGAGTAAATCATGAAAGCCTGACATGATGTGCAGTATATGAAAAGGTGATTGAATGATACATTTTTACACAAATTTTTCTGTTTCTTTTCCATCTGGCTCTCCATATATTCATCCCTGCTTTGTTCCCTGGTCTTCATGACGCTGGTTGTTCCTCAATGTTCTCTAACAGAACAGAAGCATTAATACTGAGGTTAACCCCCCCACAGGTGAACTCTATTTATTAAGGTGACTTTTAAAGCTAGCTGGTTGCACTGGATTTTACTGAGAGGCATTGAGATGTCACAATTTGGAAAACCATGTGCCATTCTCCTTTCTCTTCCCATGTCTGAGCTGCTTTTTTTAGACTGCATAGAAACAAGTTATACAGAGTGTTGACCTTGACCTTCAGAGACATTTTTTACATTTAGTTGATGGACTTGAGTTTTTTGAAAAGATCTACTGAGTTATGTCCTGATAAACGTCCTCCATGGAAACTGTAAACAACCAGAACTTTAGGAAGTCAAACTGCAGAAGATTCAGCTTCCTTAATAATCCTCAGACCACATGTGATGCTCTTAAGTTCTGCAGGTTGGCAGGTGAGGGGAACCCGTAACCACTGGAAACAAGCGTTAAGAAATACCTCACTTCATGTCAGCGGGCACACTTGCAGACATGCTGTATGCCGATCCAGCTTTTAGGCTGGAGTTATTATTTCCAGCTCTCCTTAATAGCCTGGATCAAAGTCTCCTGAGACCGTGTTCCGCAGAGCCAAGCTTTCCTCAGGTGTGGAGGAGACAGGATTCGTCTAGCTTGATGGAAGAACGACTGAAGGCAGGGAGACGGTAGCTGGAGGGAGGCGCTGACAGAAGGGAACAGATCTGAAGCCTGCTCTGGAGAGCCGAGCAGTGAGATATGAAGGACCTCGCCGGCTCCACCGCTAAAATCCTGTTGAAGCAGCGGAAGAACTAGACGGAGATTATCGAACCATCAGACGGACCTTGGGAGATCCTTTAAAGTGTGCTGAGTTCAAAGTCGGAGCGCCAAATATTCCCCAAGAGGATCCCTGCTCGTAGAAAAAGCCATTCTAGACAATTAAAAATGGAACAAAGCTTCTTCTGCCACGAGTGTGAAATCATTATTTCCTGCATCGCTGTTACGATATCAAGGATCTCGGTTAGAAAACCTTCAAGGTGTTTTGATTCTTGCTATGATGTCGTTTGAAACCCGGCGTGTTTGTGCTGCAGGGTCTCAGACAGCGGCTCAGTTCTGCAGCTCCTCAGTATGTCGGCATGCCGGATCTTATTTGACTGACGGATTGAAATGTTTTTCCTACTCTCCGTCTCTGCTGAGGAATTGTACTCTGACATTGCTGGGAAAGGCTGACAGGATCAAAATGACTCTACTGAGAGTGACTCACAAAGCAGCTACTGCTCCATCAAGGCTATTAAATACTTTCGGATGCATCTGAGTAATTTTGAACTTGATTGGCTTCCAATGAGACGAGAGTCATGTGAAATCTTATTGCAAGAAAAAGCTTCCAAGTTTCAAAAGGACTGACCAAGGGTGAGCAGGCGGTAAAGTTGAATGGCAGGGTTCAAAGAGGAGAAGAATCAGAGGCTGAGACAGGGCTGGAGACTGGAGCACGGAGGTTTGAGCTCAGCACAGACATCCAGACGTCTCCAACAGCTTGCCTCACACGTCTCCCTCAACTCCACTCATACCCACAGAGGACTTTCACAGTCCCACTAGCAGCACCCACAACCACGGAGCACCCCCATCCCATCAGCACGTTCCCGCTTGGCCTCTAATCTAAGCAGTGAGTGTTAAAAGACGACTGACTGCGCTGAGCAGCAAGGCTGACTGCTGTTCCTTTCTGGGGAAACCTCAGCGGGCAGCAGAATGCTGGTCTCAGGGCCGCGGGCATACTGGTTTCTCTAATTCCCACGTCTAGAGTGCCTTGCAGGATTGTTACCTTCCGCAGGGAATAACATAGGATAAGATGTGCAGAGCTGACGACGGAAGGACCTAACAAGAGGGTGACCCTGGAAGAAGGCTTGAAACTGGGTCACAACTTGACAAAGCTGTGCAAAATCTCAGTTCTTTGGGTCATCGCAACAGCACACAGGCTTAAAGGGAGGTAACCAGGTAAATCATATTCCTTTGTTAAAATGACCTAAATCTAATTCAGCATCTGTGGTGTTTTCTTCTCTTTTCAGATGCGATCTGACGGAGTTTAGGTTGCTTTGCAAAGAGGAGTGAGCAAAGGTGGTGGACAAACTCTGAAGAACATCCAGCTTTTACTATAGTGAAAGTTGGTTCAGCAAAGTAATAATATGATGGGGGCTGCATAAATGCAAGCTGTGTGTGACAGGGAGAATCAGGCCTACAGTGGAGAACCACCTTCAGATTTCAATGGGACCAGAAGGGTACGACATGAAGTCTGTAACATGTATTCATCTATTGCACAAGTTTCATTTATCAGTTAGTCTGATATTTTTTGTACATCCTTCATTCAGTGTAAGATGTCAGACACAAGATCACAGCTGTGTTTTTACCATATTTGGTTTGAGGTCATCTCGAATACTATGGACAGACGGATGGGTCTACAGAGAGGAGCTGAGGATCCCCGCAGCTCCTCCAGAGTTAACATGGATCTCTGGGCTGCAGCTCTGATTAATGCTCTCCTAGCCTGGGCTATCATTTTATAACCTACGCCTGCTCTAAACTTCTCCATATCTTCCCTCACCTGTCTGCTGTGTTCCTTGGTCTCCATGATGCTGAGTGTTCTCTAATGTTCTCCAACAAACCTCTGAGGTTCTGTAGTCTCAATGTGCCCGGTATAATCCTGGTATTTTGACAAACCAAAGCTTTAGGCCAAGAAATACTAATCAGTTGGTTTTACACTGAACTACAAGTGGGAGCAATTTAGCCGGGATGAGGAAATCTGCTCTGCTGAAATGTGACCAAAGGGATACATCCTCACTGACACTGTTTCAAGTCTAAAGTCTAATTTGTGTAGAGCCACAGTTGTCAAATAGAGGTATGTGTATTGTTTTTTTTGGGGTGGGGTGTAGCCTTCCTATTGTTTGACTGGTTATATCATTCCTCTATTTTTCTTCTGATATGCGGTTTTAGATCTGCCAGAAGGATTATAAAACACTCCCAAATAACGGTATGAATAGGTGCTTTAGGTCACATGTCTTTCCACACCTTGAGTGGCACCTCATTCTTAATCCATAGGCTTTAATGTAAAGTCAGCCCACTTTTTTTCTAGCTATGACAGCTTCAGGTCTTGTGGAGACGCCGTGTCATGGTGTAGAAGTGTGTTTATTGGAGGTTGTTCTTCAACAAGTGCATATGCAAGGTCAAACACTACTGTTGGATGACCAGGGCCTGCCTCGCTTTCCTCGCTCTAACTCTTTCTGAAGGTGTTCTATCGGGCTGAAGTCAAGACTCTATGCTGTTCCACCCTAAACTCACTCACCATGTCCTTAAGGTGCTTGCTCTGTGAACCGGTATGCAGTCATGTTGGAACAGCACTGGGTCATCTGTAAACTGTCCTCACAAGGTTGGGAGTGTGAAACTGTTCAAAATGTCTTGGAATGATGAAAACATTAAGACTGTCTTTCACTGGAACCCAGAGGCTGAAGAACGGCAAGAATTGCACACTACTTTACATTTGACACAACACCATAGTGCAAATGGCAAACCCGGACTTGTCCACTAGGTTACCAGACACAGAGAGTTGTCACTCCACAGAAGCATTCTTCCCTCCTCTAACGCCTAGTGCTGTGACTGACAACACTGCATCTAATGCTTACCACCTTACATCACTAATCGCACTTGGTGAAGTAAGACCTGAATGTTCCCGGCTAATCATTAAGTTTGGAGTTCTGTGTATATTAGCTCTGCAGAAAGTGGGCGACCTCTTTGCACAATGCATCTCAACATCTAGCGCCGCTCTGTGATTTTACATGGTCCACCACTTTGGGACAAAGTTGCTTGTCTGCTCACCAAATGTGGAGACTAGAGTTCGAGACTGATGCTAGTTGATTTTAAGTCACAAGAATAAAAGACTTAGAAGATTTGACTTGGACTCCTGCTCTCAGCTGTTGAGTACCTTTTACTATGGAAGGATGGGCTTGGTTATTAGCCAGGGACATTGTTGGATTATGGGAGGTTCATGGCTTATAACCTGTTCATTTAGTTATGGCTTCATGATAATAACCACATGAATGTGTCTCCAAACCAATGAGGTGTCAAATGACTTACAGCGACAAAAAAACAACAAAAAAAGACAGTGATTAAGAAATTGAGCATTAACAGGTTTCAGTCATTTTCAGTTTTTTTTTTAGGTAAAAAAAAAAAAATCACAAAAAGTTAAATATTTTTGGTCATTCAGTTGAGAAAGTGAAACTCATGATTAACAGGTTCATTACACCTGGCGTGAAATATGCCAGGCTGTTCTTTCCTGTTATTTTAGGGATTCTGGTTTATAGGCAGTGAAAAGCCCAATCTCAGTGGCTCAGAGAATTAGAATATTGTGAAGAAGTTCACATGCTTGAAACTCAGTGTCATGCACTAACCAGTTAATTAACTCCAAACACCTGCAAGTTTTCTGAGCCTCTAAACCAGGGGTCACCAACATGGGGCCCACAGGCACCACGTAGCCCCCCAGGACCACATGTGGTGCCCTCAAGCATGTTCAAAATATAGCACGACCCCCCAGTGATCTGCATCTGGTGTTATTTTATTCAGTTGCTCTTCCTTTTTAATCATACTTGTTCTTACATTCATAAAATTATAAATGCGTTAAAAACATGTTTATATTACATACATAAGTTAAGGTAAGCTCTGACTCTTCCAGTTCAAAGGTCAGTACGGGTAGCCCTTCATAAGACAGTACCGACAAAGCAGCTCAGTTTCTAAAAGGTTGGTGAGCCCTGCTCTACAGGTCCCTCAGTCTGGGTCAGTAGGCGACAGCACCATGGAGAGCGCTGCTGACTGGACACATGTCCAGAAGACAGTCTTCACCAGCCATCACCAAGAGAGGAAACCACAGGTCATTGCTGAGGTAGCCGGTTGTTCAGAGTTCTGTAACTAAATACATTCACAGAGGGTTGAGGGAGGAAAAAGTGAGCCAGCAACCAGGACCAGATATATTCCTCATGTCAAGCTACTCCTGAACCAGTCAGCGTCAGAAGCATCTTACCTGGGTGAAGCAGAAAAGGACCTGGACCGATGCTTAGTGGTCAAAAAGTATTTTCAGATACCAGCAAATTCTGCAATTGGTTTGGAAATCAAGGTCTCAGAGTCTGGAGGAAGAGAGGAAAGGCACAGAATCCACAGAGCTGGAGGTTCAGTGGGACGTTTCCACAGTCAGGGATGATTTGTGGTCCAGTGTCATCTGCTGGTTCTGGTCCACTGGGTTTTCTCAAGTCCACCAACACGTCCTCTAGCAGGACGTTTTAGAGCTCTCCATGTTTCCTTTTCCTGACGAGCTGTACGCAGACGCTGAATTCATTTCCCAGCAGGACCTGGTACCGGCCCACACTGCCAAAGGTACCAAAAGCTGGTCCAGTGACCACAGCGGTACCGTACTTGATTGGCCAGCAAACGGGCTGGGCCAGAACACTGATGCAGTGATTCATGGAAAAGGAGCGCCGACCAGGTTCTGATCAGCAGCCAGACATTTCTGTTAAAACACCCTTTGTACTGACCTGATGGAATAAGTTTGGGGTTTTATTACCTGGAAGAATTAATCCTAACATGTGACATAAAGACTTGAAATATTCCCCACTGTGTATCAGTTTCACTTTCTGAACTAGAGATGTGCCGTTATAACCAGCTTCCCTTTGCTATTGCATTTGAATTGCAATTTTCTAAATATTATAAACCAGCCTATTACAGTTTATTGATGTTGAATAACATTTTAAATGATTAAAAGATGACTTGATATAAAGATGGCAGATTATTATCAAATGTTCATGTTGTAATTTAGGCCTCAGGACAAACAAGAACCCTGGCCTGCAGTGATGAGGGTCAGAGCTGCAGTAGGGGTCACAGACTGGATGAGAAAACGGTTCAGTGGCAGCTCAAGGCAGCCAACTCCAGGAGGCGCTCGCCTTTCCTGCCAGGAACTCCAAACATCACAGTAAAGTTATGCAGCAGGTTCAGAAGAGTCCTTCAGTTTAAATGAGCCGTGGAAAGTTTGGATGCTAATGCCTTTTAAGAATCTTTTAAAATGATGGCAGTTTCATTTTTCTTTTACAGGATGTTTAGCTTAAAGCTGATGTTCCTTACATTCCTGTTAGGTGTTTCTACAGGGATGCTCCGCCAGCATTTTTCAAAGCAGCGCCCTTTCAGACGGAGACCTTAAAGCTACAGAGAACTGCCACAATGATTAAGCTGAAGTGAAATATGAACCTGTGAATTATGTTTAAAAAAAGTTTCTAATTGAACTATTAATTGTGTGTGAATACATCTGAGTCTTCTGAATGAAGCTGTTTGTTCGTTTAATGCGATGGTAATGTTACCTGTTGCTTAGATCCATCCTGTAGCTTTGGTGCTTTAAGGAAAAACAAACGTATTGACTCCAAAAAAGGAGAGACCTGATGAACACAACCACATACTTATGATTACCTAAAATAAAAAAAAAATAAAAAAACACGTCACACATCCACCATGGTTAAAGTAAAAAGCACCAGAGTGCAAACCTAAAATGTTCCTGTGTAACGGGAGGCAGGACCAGGAACGAGCACCAGAGGCGTGTTTCCAAGAAAATAAAAGCTCCCCGCGGCCCGACTGATACGTGGCGCTTCATCTAAACGCTGAGATTCTGGTAAGAAACGCGTAGAGTGCTGAACAGGGAAATAAGCTGCCCTCAGATCTCACATTTCTAGACGGGCTGAGATTCAACATGATTTGCTGAATTAAAACCGAATGAGATAGAAATCCCAATAAGCAGCGAACATTTACACAGCTCTGTTTTTTTTCTCTGGCCTAAAAGGAGCAGATGAGACGTCCGCTCCTCCAGGATAACAAGTGAACGAGCGTCTTCCTATGCAGACGCCAAAGCTGATGAAATAACAGCACACGGTGGCCATTAATAGCCTAGATAACCAACTGTGAGGCTGTGACGCTCTATTAGTAACTGATGAGGATGAAGAGGACGTGCAGGAGCTGGGAGGTCTTTGCCTTTCATGGACTTTATTTAAACCTGCCTGCTGGCGGTAAATGGGTCAGCTGTCAGAGTTCTGGCTCGTCACAACGAAGACGGCTCGTACGTCCAGTAAAGCGACAACACACAGCGGAGCGGCTTTTCTATTTCTTTAAATCTCAGATCATTGGCTTACAAAAATGACGTTGACGGGACAACGGTTTGGGTGCCGGCGCAGGCTGCTGATTGGAGGACCCGCACCAGGAAGGACAGGAGTGTGCGGCCAGATGGGCGGACGTGCGTGTGTCAGGGTGTGGGCGGAGCCTCTATTTTTATGTATGTTTGCAGCTTCCATCTGTGCACGTGGCTCTGGACGCGCCCGCTGGCACCGCCGCCGCTTCAGTGTCTCTGCGATAAACCATCTGCGGCTTCGCTCGCTTTCCGTGCGTCATCGCCATGGTGACCCGTGAAGCCTCGTCACATCTAAGCGTCTCCAGAGCTCCTGGTGACGCTCCATCTGTCTGTCTGTCCGTTCTACATTTGCTTTGGCCGGTGTCCCTGCAGGAGCTGCTTCTATTTCTCTCTGGGATCCTACGGGCGTCCAGCGGGGGGAGGGGGCGTTGGCGGGGGGTGTCATGGAGACCTGGTGTTCAGCACCTGAACAGTCTTGCGGCCGTAATGCCAGTAGCTGTATCCGGATGCTGCTGTGGTCACAGCTGTTACATACCTGCAACAACATAAACGGGACGGGTTTCAGTTCAGGTGCAGTTTCAATCTAGGTTGTGAATGTAGTGAGAAGTCATTATGAAACACCAATTATCTAATTGATGGACTACTGCCCCTAGTGGTGGTGCCAAGCACACATCGTTCCAGAAGCAAGGCATTCATATGCAAAGGTGGAAAAGTACATGTTTCTCTAAGGTTCTTTAATAAAAAAGGCAACCATTTCAAGTTTAAATTTACTTTACTAATTTAATTAACTGATTTTATTAGTGTTGAGGAGAAACGTTTGTCTCTCTGATCCAAACTGAAGACGAATAACAAAACTGAAGATACGGTCCTGAGAGTCTGCAGGCTGCAGCAGACCTCAGCATTAAGGTGCAACATCCATTCCTGTAATCTTAGCACATGCTGTTATTTAACTGTTCAGAATAAAACTGAATAGATCACCAAACAGTATCATTACGTATCCTCATTAAAAAAGGAACGTTTAGGCTGTTTCTGCTTGCATACGATGAATGTTTCCCTGCAGGAAAACGTGCTTTGGCTTCTCGTCTCATCGTCTCGTTCGGATTGTTACGTCCCTAGGACTAACATCCCTGCTGCTTTATCTGTACTTTCTTTTTCCCTTCTGTGTTCCGTTTCTCACTGGGTTCAGTATTCAAACGTAGGCCACAAAGTAACGATAAAATGCTCGTCTCAAATCTGATTTGGATTTGTTAAGATGAGTTGACATTTAGGAGTCTGGGAGCGGCGCGTTCTGCTGGTCTCTGGTCCGTGTTCCTCCTACAGACGAGGAACCCGGCGGGAGGAGGGGGACAGCGGTGTGTGGTGCTTACCATAAACACTGCAGCAGGACGCTGTCGGCAAACTGGAAGACCGGAGCAGCCAGAGAGGCGGCCACCAGGCACAGCTGGATGGCTGTGTTGACCTGAACAAAAAGAAAAAGGTTGAGAACTTCTGTTGTGTTCACCCGACCACCGTCATAAACTAGCTTGACTGGTCTCTGCTTAGGAGATGAGACTTTCTCCTGTTAACTAGTCTCAGGTTAATCAGGCAGGGACGAGAAAGCCATTAAATGTCCTGAATGTGGGGTTGTAGCAGTCATGACTGAATGGCTCTTTCTCTAACTCCAATGAGGTGAAAGCCAGAGGTGGCTGCAGATGTTACAGATGAGCATTTCTACACACAGCCCCACAGAAAGGTGCTTTAACACCTCAGCCAACAGCGGGGCACCCACACACCAGCACCGAGCCGCTGCCTTAGGTCTGACTGCACAGCTGCACTCTTCTCAGCAGAACAGCCAAGCTGGTGGAAACGTGTTTTCCTGTGTGCTGTGTAATCTGTTCAGCTGCCGTCGCTGCTCTGCACAAAGTGGACGAAATAAAGCAGAAACTATGACTTCTGCAACTTCACGGCAAAACAACAACTAGACGGACCACTGAGTATCAGGACAATAACCCAGAGCAGAGATCTGATTACATGGCAAACATCAGAACGGTCTAACTACACAGACTGGGCTTAAAAAGCAGGTCAGTACCAGGAACCAGCAGTATAAATAAAAACATTACAACCACTGTTCCACTGGGAAGGCCACATCACCACACAGCATTACACTTACCATACTACTCTTCTCCGGATCGTTTTCTCCATGAGTCTATATTTTAGAATCTGGACCCAGAGAAAATCCCCAACAAATGTAACCTTCAGTTCCCACCTAGCTGGTTAAACCCCCTGAAGTTGTGGGTTCCAAACCCACTCAACCCAACAAGAGGCCCAGAACAAACTCAGCATTCAACCTCAGAGAAACTACTCAGCAACAAGCGCCACATTCAACTGAGATCCATTAGATCCATATTCCATCATGTGAAATGACATTGATCCACTAAAGGGAATCTATGTTTTAAACGCTGCCATTCTCTGCCGCTGCCTGATTCATTTACACATTTTTCTCCAGTAATGAGCGTCCAGCGCTACAGACGCCTGGACGGTTAGGGCACCGGCGGTTCTTTCCCTCTCACAGGACGGACGGAGAGAAGCTGCTAGAGGACATAAAAAGAAGGCACTAAAGGTTTTGGATTAAAGCCCTTGGACGGGTCACAGCCACACTTTTAGTCAAAGTCATCTTTGCTAAGGAGGGATGAACCGCTGGTGCCAGCTTCAGCAGCTCCACCTGGCTGACTTTGAGAAGAAGGAATAAAAACAGACAGCGAGTTAAGCGGAGTGATGGAACTGCGATGGAGGGCTCACCTTGCTGAAGAGGGTGGGTTTCAGCTGGGCTGTAGTGTAGCACGGGTTAAAGAACTTACTGAGGGTCACCTGAACGACAAGAAACACCACATGGTGAGGAGAAGCAGCTAAAGCCCAGCAGTCATAATTCTGCTGAGCTTCCATGTCAACATCACAAACACAAACACTGCTGCACGAGACAACAGACGTGTG
>NC_046382.1:41735750-41770751 GCF_011125445.2 Fundulus heteroclitus
TTGCATGATAATATCTGGTACGCAGTAATTATTAACATGCCTTCCATTTGAAATAAAATTTTGAATAATGCACATGACCAAATTTCTATCATAGTTGGATATTTTTTTCTTCATCAGAATGTTTAGACAAATGTCCTAATTAATTTAGGAATTTATATTGTTGTTTTATTGAAAATAAGTATGACTAATATATGTTTACTTACCCCCAAGGAAGCAGGTTCTCCATCACTGGCGGCCATGATGTTTTCTGATCAGGCTGACGAAACGATGCAGATAGCCCGAACCAAATCATGTGATCTAGATGCTAATACTAACAAGAGTTTTTGATAAATGCTAACTTGATTAGTGAAAACCTCCCAGCATACCCCTACAGGATGTTAAAGAGTGTGTATCTCCTGGTGCACAGGGCCTGTTTAATGGTTAACAGCAAACTCTGCACACCATAGAATAAATGAGTGACAACTTCTCTTCAAGAATTTATTAACAGAAATAAAATCAGCATCACTATAGATAGGCCATGGGCCAGAATCTGTAGGGTGACTTTCGTATGAACTGTCAGGGGGCAACTTTCTTCCACCGGAAAAGTTGCTACACATAGCAGTGATCTCAAACACAAATGTTCCCACGTTTTCACTTGCACATTAAGAAGTTATAGCCGATAAAAAATCTAAACTGTGGCGCTCCGGTCCAAGAGGTCACGTGATTCGATTTTTGCTGCTCAGCCAATCAGATCGCTATATTGTCAGCTGAGCGAGTTTACCACGTCATCATGGCTGCGCCCGTAAGATGTTTGTATGCATCTGTTTCCAGACGAAGAAAGCCAATAATAGCATTTTCTGGCGCCAGCTGGCAGAGATCTTGATGGCAAGAAAAAGATAGTCCAGACCATCCGTCCATCCATCCATCCATCCATTTCTGCTTATCCTTGCGTTCGTGAGTTGCCGGTCTCTATCTCCAGCTGTCATTGGGCAAGAGGCGTTGTATAAACTGGACAGGTCGCCAGTCCATCGCAGGGGGAAATAGTCCAGACTTTGCCCAATTTACTGTGATATCACCAAGACCTGCTGCGCTAGAATAGCACAGCCAACGACTTATCCCCGCCAGACTTTGTATTCCCTGCGCCGAGAGCGCATTCAACTGGAAGAATGAGTCAGCTCCGCCTCATTTCCAACCTATTGGGCGTATTATCAACTTGAAAATGTACACTTGTTAGTGCTATCATAAAGGATTGCTATGTCGATTAAAACTCGATTGATCACTCAATATAACACTTATGAGAAATTAACGGCTCTGTGGTCATTTCACATGTGTCAACGAAAATTTTAGCTTTATGTTATTAGATTGTCGCATGTCTGTCTGCTTAAACACCAAAAATCCACCTTCCTGAGTTCATCACAGCTGTTTACTGGTTTGTCTTTTTCTTTTCTTTTTGACCCCGCATGAATGGATCATACAGAGCGGATTTCATGTGTGATCAAATGAACACTGCATAAAGGTACAGCCAAAATTATCATATTTAATAAGATTTTAATTCAACCAAGAACCATATAGAGATATTAACCATATTAAGAAAACGAGATATGTCTCTTTTAAAAATAGAACAATGTATTAGGAGTTTTAAAAAAATAAATTTCAGTTTATAAGAATGTGATATTTAAAATATTTTGACTTCACAAAGCTGAATAGGTTAAAACTTTTATTCATTTCAAAAATACAATACAAAATTCTACAAAATTCCGAAGGGGATAACTCGTTTGGCACAACGAAGTTTAATACAACGTGTCTCGCCCATTGACAGCTGAGATCGGCACCAGCACCTCGCAAACCCACCGGGGATAAGCGTGTTAGAAAATTTGATGGATGGATGGACGGATGGTCTGGGCTATTTCTTTTTCTGCCAGCAAGATCACTGCCAGCATGCGCCAGAAAATGCTATGATTGGGCTTTCTTCGTCTGTGGAAACCAAATGCATACAAACATCTTCAAGCGAGCGCAGCCATGATAACTGGTGAACGCGCACAGCTGACAATACAGCGATCTGATTGGCTGAGCAGCAAAAATTGAGTCATGTGACCTCTGAACCGAGCGCCACAGTTTAGATTGCCCCCTGACAGTTCTACAAACTGCTTAAGGAAGCGTCCTACAGATTCTGGCCCACGGACTAAGAATATGTTTTAGTCTGAATTAACCAGTGATGGGCAGTAACGAGCCGCTACATGTAGCGAAGCTATTAGTTTAAACTACATTTTCCAGTAGCTTGACTGTAGCGTCGCTGCGTTATGAATCAAGTAACTTTACCTGTAGTGACGTTATTTTTTGATCACTAGCGACGTAGCGTCCACAAACGCTACCAAATCCAGGACATAACTAAGAAATGAAACCAGGTTTTCTATTTTGAAACAACCTTCAGAGTGAACATCAATCAGAGTTGTTGGTAGGACATATTCATGCGCGAGCTTCTACTTGCCTCTCCTGTCTGTTATCTATAGAAACATGCGCATGCACACAAGCAGTGGAATTTATGGCAAGCTGTTAAGGCAATTATCGTCCGTACAGATAACGCGCAGTTCCAACCTGTATTTTAACGTCCCACCGCGCGTTCTGGCTGGAAACGCGCGGTACGTAAAAAACGCGCGCATCGCGTAAATACGGGTTGGAACTGCGCTTATTGTACGGACGATAATTTGTCTCATCAGCTTGCCATAGGCGCTCGCAGAACGACCACACATAGACACACACACACCACATGGGAAGGATCATGGAGGAGGCGACAGGAGGAGAGCGAGAAGATCAGCCAACTGACCCTACCACACTGTGGCCTATCTTCACACATATATGAGACTTGTTGAATCCTCGGATAAAAAGGTACGTGTTCAGGAATGTCTACTTTGTAATCCCAAAACCAAACTGTTGTTGACGTCCAAGACATCGAACACCAACCTAAGAACTCACATTCAGGTGAATCATCCTTCCTGCAGTATGCAAGTGAAATGTCTATGCTCAGTGTAAATCCCAACCTCACTTTAGCCAAGTGTAAATTAGTAAAACGAAAGCTACCCCAGCTAACTAGCAAGCAGTGGTGTGGCGGGATGGGACTAGCCAAGTGGCTAGGCAGTAGTGTTTTTTTTTAATAGTTTTTATAATTGTAAAAATTCGATTAGCTTGGTATTTTATCAGTTATCCAGACATGATTGATGTTCAAGGTCCTTGGCCAGAGAGCACTCATGTGGCCAAGCCTAGACATTGTTTTTACATAGCCTAACACTCATCAAAATAGTCAAATACAGTACATTTGTTGAGAAAAATATATCAGCTTTAACTTTATTAGCGCCTTTAATTTCTAGATAGTCAAATCTGATGAGTGCTACTAAAATACTCTCATTAGAGAGCAGTAGTGAAACTTTGATATTGTAATTTCATTGCCTAGCTTACCAGACAGGATGTTTACACAAATCTGTTTTAAGGCTTATTTACACAGATAAGAGCTTTTAAGGAGTTTGGGACCACAAAATAATTATGAATCAATCATTTCTTCTTTAGAGGGTCCACCCAAATAAAACGGAATGGCTGGACAAGGAGCGCGCTCGGGCCAAAAAAAGATGTCTAACGCCACCTGTAAATGATGAAGACAGTGACTTACAACCCAGCGTGTCACAGTTTTTCAGGGGGGGCACACCCATCATATCTTCAGGAATGTTTCGATAAGCTGATTCTTAACTTCATAGTTCAAGGAATGCACCCCCTCCACACTGTGGACAGACCTGAATATAGACAATTATTTAGTGAAATTCTGCCCTCAAAGCATTTGATGTCAAGGCGAACATTAGGGCGACTTCTTGGCAAGGAATACTCTTCCATGACTTTGCTTTGTCGTGCTTTGACTGATGTATTGTCCAATCAGAGTCACATATGCACCACCACAGATGCCTGGTCATCAAATAATAGGAGCTTCCTCGGTGTCAGTGTCCACTGGATAGATGAGGACTCCTTGAACATCCGCTCTGGGGCATTAGCCTGCCATAGAATTGTAGGGAGGCACACTTTTGATGTTTTGGCCGTGATGCTTGAAGGTGTTCACAGAGAATTCAACATTAAAGACAAGCTTACTCTAACAACTACCGATAACGGTTCTAACTTCATAAAGGCCTTTAGTATATTTGCGGAAGTTCAGAGGAGTATCCAGGAATACAGAGATGAGGAAGAGGAGGAGGAAGACGATGAGGATAAGGAAGATCATCCTGTCTTCATCAATCTCACAGACATCCTGGAGGAAACAAAGGAAGATTACAGCCTCCCTCCACACCAGCGCTGTGCCTGCCACTCTCTAAATCTTGTTGCCACCAGAGACATTGAGCACGCATTGACCGAGTCAGAGCCATTCAAGAGAATATCGAGATCAACAATTGCTAAATGTCAGGCTCTCTGGAACAAGCAACGCAGGAGCACTCAAGCCTCTGACACCATTCAAGAGAAGCTAGGATTACAACTGATAGTGCCCATTTTAACCAGGTGGAACTCCACTTACCATGCCATGGAGCGGTTGAATACTTGTATCCTCACAAAAGAACAAGAATTCTATGAAGTCTGTGAGAAGCTGCAGGTGGCACGATTCAAGTAAACAGAATTCACATTCATACAGGAATATGTGAAGGTAAATATGACAAGTGTGCAAATAGAATGTGAACATAATTACAACAAACTATCATAATAGCCTGAATTTAATATGTGATAAAGTATATAACTAGAAAAGCACTCGGAGAGCGCAGAACTCCGCCAAGGTAATATGGGTGACATATTTGTCCCAATACCCATGTTGTCTGAAAATTTCATCCAAATCTGTGCAGTACTTTATAAGTTATCTTTCTAACAAACAGACAAACAAACAAACAAATTTGACCAAAAACATAACCACCTTGGCGGAGGTAATAATAATAATAATAATAATAATAATAATAATAATAATAATAACAACTCAATTGTATGACTTAAATAATTTAACAATATGTGATTTAATGTGAGTTAATATTTTTCTTTGACTGTATTCCAAGGTTATGATGCCTTTGGCCAAGGCTCTTGACGTTTTACAGTCTGACCGAATGGGCTTCTCGGGAGTGTTGGTGCCAACCATCTCAATGCTACTTGAAAAGATGGAAGAGATGAAGCGGGAGAGCCAGCTTCATTACTGCAACCCCCTGGTAGATGCGATCACCAGTGGGATTAAGAAAAGGTTTGAGTAAATTTTTCAAGATACCAGGTTGCTCCAGCCTCTGCAACTCATCCAATGTTCAGACTGACCTACATCCCGAGTGACAAGAAGGCTCAAGTTGTGTCAGACCTGAAAGCAGAAGTACACCTGCTTCAAACCCAGCCTTCAGGTCACAGGCAAACAGAAGATGACAACCTATCTGATGATGTTGATGAGGTAACGTGGTACTTCCCATCACTGAGATCAGCCACAGAGCTGAATGAAGTAGACTCCTACTTGCAGTCATCTGAAATCAAACTTGTAAATGCATTCCAAAATCTGCCACTGATGAAAAAACTCTTTCTTAAGTACAACACGGGAGTCCCAGCAAGTGCAGCCTGTGAAAGACTCTTTAGCATAGGGAAAGACATTTTCAGACCAAAGAGGAACCGCCTTTCTGATGCAACTTTTGAAAAGCTTCTTTTGTGCCGTGTGAACAAACACCTCTTGTAAGAACAATAAGGGCTGATCCATGCACCGTTAACCCCCCAGCCCCACCCCGCCCTATTCCCCCACCACTAAAACTTTGATTAGACTTGACAGGACTTTGATTGTCATTCAGTTTAGTTAATTTACTATTGTCCCAATGATGACTCTCTGAGCCATGCTTATTAATCATGGTGTTAGATGTAACGTTAGTTACTATGTTTTTTGTAAACAGTTTCATTTGTTCTTGAATCGACTTGTTTTAAAGGTCTGAAGAAGTTTTCTCTAAGGGAGGCCCTGAAGAAAATAAGATGCCTTTTATAGGTTTTTGTTATCCCTAGAAATGTCAAATGGATGTAAACCCATAGCCATGTCTAGATGTGTAGAACACTACACAGTACCTTTAATTTGATACTAATAACAGTTTGTTTCATAGAGTACTGGGTACTGTACTAGGCCAATAACCTTTTTGTTTTATTTCTAGCAGCAATTACTTCAGTTTGTATTTTATTATGCTGCTCATAAAGCAATGTCTACACTGTTAGGTCATTGGCTGATCTTTAATAAATGTTTTAACCAGTGTATCAGGCTCATTTTGAATTGATCTAACATTAGGTTGGTACAACGTTAAGTAGCTTCTGGTGCAGTTAAGCTAGTTTTAACACATTTGTGTAACTTAGCTTGCTATATTTCTATAGGTGGTAGCTTTTGTGTAGTGAAGCTTAATTTGTTGTTGAGTAACTGATAGCTTAGCTCACTACACTGGACAAGTAGCTTGCCCAACACTGGAATTAACACTATATTTTAATCAACAAATCCTCTCTACCAGGCTAGTGAAACTTAACGAAAACTACAAAGCAAAATGAAGATAAAAAAGAAGCTAAGGAACTTTGTACACATATAGAAACAAAAGACAAAATAAAGGGCTTGATCATCATCATCAGAATAATTCAGTGAATCCTGGTTCACTGCAGATTTAAGTTAAAGAACCAAAGTTCATCTTAAAGAACATGGAATCAGGTTAAATTAACTTAATTTCTGAAGTTCTCTTCAAATGTCCGTGTCCTCTTGGACTGCACAGAAGTTGCTCTGGAGACGCCATCATCCCTCACCTTACAGTCTGAAATGTTCTCTGCCTACAAGAACCACACCACTCTGAAAGGGCTGATCGGAGTTGCACCCTGTGGGTTGGTGACATTTATTTCAGCATAGTACACAGGCTGCATCTCAGACAAAGAAATAACGAAGGTCAGTGGAATCCTTCCTCTGCTTGAGCTGGGAGATGAAGGCATGGCTGATAAAGGATTCCTCATTCAAGACCTCCTTCATGAAGTTGGAGCCAAACTCATCATTCCACCATTTCGGCATCCTGGACAGTTCAGCAAGAAAGAGACAGAGGAGACCCAGACCATTGTTGGACTGCAGATTATTGTAGAGCAAGCAAACGCTAGAGTAAAGTGCTGCCACATCTGGGATTCTCCGGTGCCTCTCACTTCAATAGGAACTGTCAATCAAATCTGACACAACTGTTGTGTTTTGGCATATTATCAAGGCACATTTTGTGTTGCTGACTAAATTATTTCTGTATGTTAATTGTTGTAGTGCTATGTAAAAAGTTATTTAAATGTCTAGACTTTAAAAAAATATATTCAATAAAACACACTTGAGCAGCATACTGTACTATTTCTTTTGTATTTTCTTGTTTAAGTGAAATTTCAAGGGAAACAAATAAAGTACAATTTACAATATCTAATAAAAACAAAACCCTTAACTATTTAATATCTTATAATTGTACAACATACACTGATGTAAATTATGCTGCAAATTAATATATAACATATCTAAATAACAATAGTTGCAAATACTAAGACAACCTTTAAGAAGAAGCAATTTTAAAACACAGGTTACAAGACAACTGCAGTTAAAACAAATTTTTGTAAATTATGCAACTGCCTTTCAAAGAAATTTGCACTTATCTGTATGTTTCATTAGTAATAACTATTTACAGTGATTCACACAGCTTGAGACTGAATATTTGAAATGCAAAGGTACAAAAAGGGTGTTACACATTTTATAATTCTTATTGCATTGAGATGAACACATCAATGAAGGTGTTGAAGTAAAATAAATCCAGTTTAGATTTCATTTGATCAATGAAAGACTCATCACGACCCACCTGCTCAACAGTTATTGTTGTTAGCGTGTCTGTGACAAAGTCGCACCATTCCAATCCGGTGATTGCCAGCTGATCCTGTACCTGCCAGTAATATACGTGTGAACGTCTCAAAATAGCGTGGCCATCCTGAACCTTGAGGTGAGCAACCTTAGACATATCATTCTTCATACTGCTTTTTTACCTCAACCAGTCCAAACGGGGGTGATTCTGACGGGTCATACACCTTGCCATCTGGAGTTGCACCAAGATATGAGGTGTCAGGGCGAACAATGAATCCCACAGGGAGCACATTGACCCTCAACATCTCAGCATAGTTTGCCAGCTCAGACTTCATCTGCAGACCACGCTTCATGGTGACAGTTTGTCTAGTGAACCCCCTGATCATCCTAGATGCCAGTGCTGTAGCTGCAGACTCCTCCTCTGCACTTCCTCTGCAAGCATCACGGAAACGGCTAGCAGTAAGTCTTAGCTGTCAAAGTTGTACACTTGCAGGACATCTGGACTGCTCTCTTGTTCTGGCCTCTATTTTATAAGACATTTCCAGTGACACTTGCAGAGACTGAAGATGCATAAGTTGACCAAGTGTGGGCACAAAACACATATTCAGAAGACTATGCAGCATCAAAGGAAGAGACAAGAAGTCTGGAGCCATGTGGTGCAGAATGATACTACCAGAGGACTTCTCAGGTGGGCACTGACAAGATATTGGTGAGCCCTGTGGCACAGGCCCAAATTTGGATGGAACCACCTCCAAATTTGAAAGACCATGTAGGACAAGAGCGATAAGTGGTTGGGACTCCAGCTGACGTAGTTTTTCTCCTGATGCCAGAATGTCGGGATCTGGAAGTGGTCCTACAAACATCAGAAACATAATCAAAATAATCCTAATAAGTTTTGACACATGTGTACAAAAAAAATAAACCAAAAGTTATACCTGTGTAAGCTCTGTAAAGTGTGGAGTGCAGATATCTTTTCTCCATAGTTTTGGGCTTCCGCACCACCATGTCGCTGACAGGTTCAGGATGTATCCCCTTACAAGAAATACACAGAAAGATATGTCAAATAAAGGGATGGAAGAGCAACTTGTTAGGACATAATGGGACTGATTAGGCACAGTTTATATTTTTACCCAACTTGCAAATAAAAGTAATTGATAGCAGTTGAGCCTGTATTTTTTTCACTGCCTACAAAAAATATTTTTTTCCAAAAAAATGATGAGAGAAATTATATTTGACACAATTAATATTGAGATTCCAACAAATTTCACATATCACTTATAAAATACAGTTGGGAAAGGAACATAAATGGCTACGCGACACAATCAAAGGGGGAATAAATTGTTTATATAACTGGGTCATTCCATGTTATATAAACAATTTTTAATGTCCATAACATTCAAAGAGGAATAGGAGGCATAATAAAACTGTTAGTAATACTTTAAGTGTCTGAAGCCATTGATTCAAGTTTAGTTGCTAGCATAAGGTAAAATAAAATTAAATAATAAATATACATTTTGCACATTTATAACTTTTTGTGTTAAACTGCAATCATTTTCTCATGTCTGCTCTGACCATTTTTCTCATTCATGTAAAACTTAAAAAATATCAAATAAATCAAACATTTATTGTTGTTATGGTTAGATTTTTCTGTGTCCATCAATTTCATATTGCACCCCGTCACACCAATGTAATTTTGCGCCAAAATGCAATACACTTCCTGGAAGTGACTTCACTAACGGGAAGTGACATCATTCAAGAGTTTGAAGAAGAGAAGACCAAACAATGGTGAGTTCTGATTTTTCTTTAAGAACATTTTTGGTTTATTTTTCCTTCAAAATAATTTCTGTAAAGCATAGCATATCCACCACGTCACACACAAAAAGTGGGGGAAAAAATTTGTTAATCAAATTTTTAAATTATATTTGTATTAATCATTCATTTTTCATTGTACTTTCATGCTAACTGCAGTGTTACCTTTTAGCATATCCAGATATCCAGCCATTTTGCTTTAGATTTTCCACCCCATCACATTCCACCCCGTCAAACTAAAGCCTGTGATGGGCTGTTCACTTTGGTTCCTCCCATCAACAAGCCACGCTGCATACTGGTGTTTTCTACATTGGTGGCAAGGAGGAGCCCGTTTGTTTCTCCACCGTGTCTCCATCCAAGCACAAGTGTCTCCATCCAAGCACAAAGGCCCCCCAGCAACACCTGAATCCAGTGCTCAACCATCTCCAGGCAACTTATCCAGGAGTGTCCACCCTCCATTTTTTAAGTGACGGCACTTTGCACTCAATATAAGCAGAAAAGCAATTTCTATCTATTCAGTACAGAGTTGGCAAGGCGTGGTCTGGCAGGAGGCACGTAGAACTACCTTAAAGCAGGCCATGGGGAGGGGGCACCTGATGGTGTTGGGGGCACTTTGAAGAGAACAGTAGATAACTTGGTGAGCAAAGGCCGTCACATACCCAATGTGCAAGAGCTCTACAAGGCCCTCAGAGAAACATCTACGAGTGTGAAGTTATTTTACGTCAACAATGAAGCAGTGGAGAAGGCAATAGAAAGGATGCCAGGCCAGATTCCAACAGTGCCAGCCACAATGAAAATTCATCAAGTGGTCACTGTACCCCTGGAGAGATCCTGTATCGGGAAGTAAGCTGCATGTGTTCCACACAAAAACAGCTGAAATGTCAGTGTTTTACCACTCAGCACTTCAGCTTCAACAAGAAAGCATCCAGTGTGCCAGCAGGCATTTCTTGGGACCATGATGAAATAATTGGCAAATGGTGTGTCCTAAAATATGACAGCGACCTGTATCCAGGCATAATCCTAAATATGGATGAAATACATGCATAAGTCAAGTGCATGCACTATGTTGGAAACAACAGGTTCTTCTGGCCCACAAAAGAAGACACTCTTTGGTACCTGTTTGATGACATACTACAGCTTATTGAAGAGACACAGCCAGTGACATCCCGCCGTGTTGAAATTCAGAAAAATGTGTGCAAACAACTTTTTCAGTCACTGGAATGATGATGATGATGAATAATAATAATGGTGACAGCAAATTAATCTGCCTGTAAGGGACAGTTGTAGACATCAATTGTGGTGTTACTAGTGATTACAGTTACACAGAACAAGTAAAAGTAGGCATACTGCTATTTTCTATTGAATTAACTGGTGGCAGTGTTTATGGTGTTTTTTGTTTGGTTATGAAGACAATGAAATGTTATGATGTTATGAAATGTTTTGTTGACAGCATAGACTAATTATTAAAGGAGAGAGAACAAAACTGAACTTCGATCAAATGCATGTACGATGTTTTGTCATTTCTAAGGGTTAATCTGATCTTTGATATACTTGATATACACTTGTAGCAATAGCACCAGCAGTGTTGTTTTACAAAATAGATGGGCTATATTCATGAATTTTCTAACTTGGCCATGCTGCCGTGTTTTAAGTACTATTTACTGTTGGCAAAGTAAGCTGTGATTTTTTTTTTTTTTTGAGGAGCTGTTCTTAAAATAAAACAGTGGCTATTTCTGTCAGTGTCTGTCATTAATAATGTCTACCAAATTTAAGCAACTATGAAATTGAAATTGTGCAGTTCTTAAATTTGTCCATTCCACCCTGTCACAGTGTTCCACTCGGTCACACTATATTCGACCCCGTCACTGTCATGGTTTAGTTTTAGTCTGGCCTTTTTTGTTACTTTTCAGTTCCTCCTCCCCTTCTCACTCAGCTTACCCTTCACTCCCTCTGCAATCAGTCTCACCTGTTGGACATTAATTAGTCAGAACTCACTCCACCTGCCAGCCTCCCTACATAAACCTCCCTCAGTCTTCTCTTCCCAGCTGGTCCGTCATCAGACTCCACTCATTCCTCGCCTGTCAACCTGGTTTGCCCCTGCTTGCTGTTGGAATCCTGCCACCTCTGTTTCTCAGGTTAAATCTCTGCCTGCTGCTGGATTCTTCCTGTCTCACCTCTGAGTCTCAAGTTAGGCCTCTGCTCGCTGCTGGACTATCTGCCACCTCTCTGCCTCAAGCCTCTGCCTGCTGTTGGAATTACCTGCCTCATCCGTGCTTCTGCTGCTGGACTGCTGGGTTTTCGGACTCCTTTAGCTCCAGCACCCATCCACAACCTCCTGCTCATGTTCAGTCGAGACTCCGGTTACTCATTCCACTGTTTTATTCTCTTTTCAATAAACTCTTTAAACCTAGCTCAGTGTGTGGTTTTATTCAGGCTCATCAGATAAATCGTGACAGTCAGTGTGTGTTGTGGTGTGTGTGTGTGTGTTTTTTTCTTTAAAGACAAAGGGTAATTTAGTGGTCAAAGCAATTATATACAGTTTATATTTGCAATAATGTACATAATATGTAAGTTTCATTGTAGATTTTGAAGTCAGACTGTAAATTTTAGCAAAGAAAGTATGATCACTTGCATATTTTATTTATTAATGCTGTACATAAAACCCTTTAAACTAACTATTTGTATTTTTAAGCACACTTTCTGAAGTTGATAACAATTTATTTGTCTTACTGTTGAATTTGTTAACCTTTGTCCTGTGACGGGGTGGAAAAATAAACTCTGATCTCTGGATATAATGTGCAAAAATACATTCAGAAAATGGTGTCTGAGCTTGAAAAATATGTTTTATGTGTTACATGTTCTATAGATTTTGAAACAAAAAAAAAAGGTTATGATCAAAAACCTCAAAAGTCCAATCTTAACACTTTCCATGGAATAACCCACCTATAGTACTGTTATTTTATGATTATATATAACAGTATATTTAGTTTATGTAATGTATTTAGTATATGGTAGGATATCACATACCATAGGACAATGTGTTCCACTCTTTTTTTTCTTACCTGTGCTCTTGGTCTGTGCCATCTTTGTAAATCACTTGTGCAGGCCAGTGCAGGAGGAACAGTTGGTAGCTGGAGTTGGGAGTAGTGTGCAGTCTGGTAAAGAAGTGCAACTACATGATTGCAAAAACCTTTACCAGCTGCACAGCTTCAGGAATAATCCAGTAATTCAGCCTTTTATTTTCCAACACCCAGATATATCTAAAACAGACAAGTGTTTTAGCAACACATACATCAATACAAATAGCATGTTTAGCTATCACAGGTAATATATTCTAGTTTGAAGGTAAGGTTCAACAACAGCAGAAAAAAACAGACTATGTTCCAACCGCAACAGAAACAGAAAAAAAAAAGTGTTAGATAGGGGTTTCACATTAATATCCCATCAATGTATAAACCCTTGTGGAGATAACGTTTGTTATAACCTTAAAAACACACTTGAATTACTTTAGCAATGGCATGGTTCGAAGAAGCTACTGGGAGCTACGCTGTAAGCTCCACGTGTTTCAAAAACACAGTGAAAACGTATTAAGTAAACCTTCTTAAATAAACCATTTAAAATGTCCCTGTTTATTTCTATGCCAAACTTGTTGGTGCCTCTGTGTCAGTTCGGTTCACTTTGGACATCCAGTTGGAAGCAGTTGAAATACTCCAAGGGAAAGCAACTGGCATGCGGCTATGGCTATAACGTAGCTGTTGGACTAGGCAGCTTCAGGCGGTTTCACCTCAGCTTTTATTCTCAGCTTGGGAAAATGGGTCCTGTGACGGCTGCAGGCGGGAGGCTGCAACAGCTGAGAAAAATAATAGAAGGTTTCAGCATAGATTAATTTGTTACTCCGGCATCTGGTTACGCAGAAGTTATACTGCAGCTGTAGCTCCCATACCACAGAGTAATGCTTGAACATAAAGCACTTTCCATGTTTTTGTTTTGTAGTTTAGTGGAAGATCCAGTCCATTTCAGTTTCCCAAGGAAGAAGAGCCATTGTAGGGCCTGTTTCACCAGGTTGGAGGTGTTGATAGTCCGGGAGAGGTCAGAGGAGATGTCAATGCCGAGGAATCTAGTAATGTCCACACGCTCAACCACCTATAGAATTTTATATAACCTTTTCCAGCGCTATGCCTATGAGGCTATGGGCTACTTGAATAGTCTTGTAGCTCATTGAAACACATTGATACATGCTGCGCAACATATGTATTTAGTGATAAATTGAACAACATCTGAAATACTTAGGTCATGAATATAATTTTCAGGATTATTGCCTGTGCAGATATTAGATTGTGCAAACCACATCATGAATAATATTTGACCTTTATAGTGTACTATATGAAGGACTTTGTACTGTATTAGTTGTAAATTTGGGGTTCTAGTCATTTTCTAAGTTCTTAAACAAATCTGAGGCCAGGAGTTTAGTTCAAATCTGACTGATAAAACCACTTCCCATTTCATAATAGGAAGGGATCATCTAGTTTAGACAGTTAGAACAAAAGTAAAAAAAAGAGGCATGTAAGGAAAATAAATCCCAAAATAATATCTAATAAAATTTCTTGCAAATATATCAAGCGGAGCACTATGGCAAACGCAGTAATACTCCACTTGTGAAAGTAAATCTGTTAGGCTCTCTTTGACATTAAGATAGCAATTCTTAATGCTACATTACCAGAAAAGACATGCAAAAAAACAGCAACTACAACATATAACAGGGAGAGACATTTCATGGAAAGAAGGTAAGAACTGGGGCACTTATCTTCTGTGCCGAGGCATAAGGGGAATCCCAGTTTGTTTGATAGCTGCCTTTACATCATCTTCCTTGTTGGATTTGGTATCGCTTATCTTCCTCTTGACATTAGACCATATATTTTCTACTGGGTGCAGGTTTGTGCTCATCTGTGCATGCATGGGTTCTCTCCTGGTACTCCGGTTTTCTCCCACAGTCCAAGGCATGGCTGTAAGGATATGTTGTTGCTCTAAATTCCCCTTAGGTAAATGGCAAATGGACTGAACTTATATAGTGCTTTTCCAGTCACAGTGGTGACTCTGCCAAAAGTCACGTGAAGCATTGAGTTGTTGTTGTTCAGACTTCCCTACAGCAGGGGGCGCACCCAAAAAAAACTGAAACGCGCCGTTTTGGCTGAGGAAGAAAGACGTGATATCACAGCTAACAGCATAAGCACCCCAGAGGTAAGTTTCAAAACTTTCCCAGTGAAAAAGTAATAGCTAACTATGCAGATAGATCATGTAAGATTTCAGCTAATGGCACTGCTATGTTACAGTAAGGGACCATGTTACTTTTTAGAGCAAATAACATGAAAGCTGGCCTTAGGTTGAACGCCATGCTAAAACAACTTTTGCTTTGTAATGCAGCCACTGTGGTTGGCTTCTCCTTTTACTGTGTTGTGTCAAATAAATAGTACCTGAGTGGATACCCAGGTAAATGCATTGTTAACAGATTATAATGTGGTTTTTATGTTGTTTTCAAATGACTGTCTATTGTTCTTATTGGTGTAAACTTAAATTGGTGTTTGGATTTGGTAATTTATCCTAAAACTGTCAAACCAATGCATGTATGCACATGTGCAAAACGGATTCTTAAGCAATTTAAAATAATTGCAAGGAGTGGATATTAAATATATGAAAATTGGTAGGGAAATTAATTAAAAATTGCGTTTTCTAACACAAATATGAATGTTACAAGTAAAGCATATAGCAGCAGGGGCCCGTTTTCCGTACATCACTTACTCAGTTAGCTGGATTTGATTGTTGACGATTTGGCATCATCTTGGATCGTTTGGTTCTTCGAAACTCATCCTGGACTTGCTGTCATAGCAACATGTGCGCAAGCTTAAACCTGCTCGCGAGCAGGCTTATTTCATGTAAACAGGATTAGATCGCAGCTGTATAAGCGGAGGAGGCTACCATTTTGTAGAATATTCTTGTATTTCACTTTTACTTGTTCCCATGTTGTAGTGGGTCCCGTTGGAGGCATAAAAGAACAAAGTAAATGTGAAATTATTAAAATGCAAAAATACATACTGTAGAAAGTGATAGAAATATCTACCATGGACAGTATTTATGCATTTAATTTGTCTGCTTCTTTTTGCCAGCCATCTCTCCTGGCTTCAACAGACTTTGAGGTGTTCACTGTCGTTTTAATTAATGACTCAAATTCGGCATAACCTTCCATTAAAAGCTCTTGTTCTGCTTGGGAGAAAAACTGTGGGCGTTCTTTGGCCATGCTGAACAGCCAATAGCAGCGCTGCTGATCAATGTTTCTACTATCGTTACATTTCCCCTTTTAAACAAACGCATGAACGCGCAGTCATCTCAGATAACTCAATCCAGCAATACTAATCGTAAACAACAGGTGTGTTTGAAGAACCCAATTAACCGGATCATGATTAGCCGGATGAAATGATCTTGGATGTCTCATTTGATCTCGGATGTTTTAAGCAACGTACGAAGAACGGGCCCCAGATCTAGATTATATCTCACTACCAGATATGTGTTGTGCACAACACATATCTGGCTTGCCCATGTCAAAAACCACTGCTGGAATTGGCCACATGGGCAGATATTTTTTTGAAAAGTTTGTTTTCATCTTAGTAGTGATTTATTTTTTTCCTTAAGGAGTATTATTCTTTACATAACCATAACACATATCTGTTTTCCAGCATCCACTGATGAGGTGAAGGTCATCAAAGTTCTGGGTTGGATGGAAGCCTCCTACAATAACTCTCACCATGGAAAGTAGCCATGGTGGTCTACCAGTTCGACTTCCATCACAAGACTACCAAGACTTGAAGAATTCAAGATTTGATGTAATCTTTAAACACACGACAGAGGATTTGGGCTTGTTTAAAAATAATCTTAATATGTAACCATTTCAGTTCCCAGTATTAACTACTTTGATCAGTAACTGTTGCAGCATGTCGTTCATAGCACTTAGTGGAGCCGTTTAGGCTGAACACAAAGGTTAGGGGAAAAAAGTCCAGGTTTGACATTGTTCTAAATTTCCTGACAGTCTTACATGCTGAAATTGTTTTTAATAGTCCTGTTTTTGGCTTCATCCATTTCGTCAGCCAGTTTTTTTTTATACAGGCCGTTTTATGGTAATACATGGATTGTTTAGTGGAAAAAACCTGAGAATTAATGGAGTTCTTTCAGTCTTCATTTCAACAATAAAAGCAATCCTTGTGGAAAAGGTGTATTGACTTTGATTAATATTGGTAAGAATTGGAAATAAAGACTTTATCAAAGGGTATGTTTATTATACAATGTGGAAAATAAAGGACTGTTTAATTGTCCCACAATGTTTGCATCCTCAGTTTTAGTAACAGCCCCATGTGCCCCTTTTTTCAATAACCTCAGCATTTTCCAAAGGTTTATACAGTACCTTACACATTTACTATCACAATCCCAGCAGTTCTACATTTTTATTCAGTAAATACACTAACTTAGTTAAATTTTCCTGGCTAGATTTTACTACTTGAAAACCTTTTGCAACAATGGTAACTGCAATAAGATTAAACTTGTAAAGTGTTGGTCATACTGGACAGTAGCAACATATATATCTGAGCCATATGATTCAGAATGTCCCAGTGCATCCATGGCTGCCCTCAGTGATACCAGTTGTTTGGGGCTCAACACATCGCCAGTTTCAGGAATAGTGACCCCACAGTGTAGGTCATCAAGCAGTCCACTGTCGTCCCAGTCAATATGAGGCAGGCAGAGTCCCTGCAAAAAAGATAGAGATATATAGAGAATAAAAAAGAGGCCATGATTATGTTGCTACAACTTACTAAATATAATTTAATTCATGGAGCTAAGGATTGAAAAAAAGACTCCAAAATCCATTAATTATTTTGAAGGACCATAATAAACATTTCAAAGAAACCAGTTTCAATGCCACCTCTCTGATGTACTCAATGTTTTGTTGTATTGGAGTGATCCGATAAATTACTTTCTGGTTTGAAATATAGACAATATGAAAAACTTTATAATAGCAAGCACAAAAAAATCCTTTTTAGCTCTGTGATTTCTGGTTCTACCACAGCATGCTGGATGCTTCCCATCTCCCATAACTGACTGAGTGTTAGATTCCTTTCAGTTCTGAATGAATGGTTATCCCAGCCACTGCTGATGGTGTCAAAACGTACATGTAGTCTTGGGACAAATAAATAGTGACAACAGAAGTTATTTAACATGTTTGACGGGTCAAGCAATCTGTTGTCCTCTCGTGAGTGCAGCACATTGTTGTATATGTTTGTTCCTGCGCACCACACGTCTCTCCAAAGACGTTCAATTCTGAAAGGAGTTCAACGTAAAATCATGGTTTAAATACGTTATTTTTCAAAAGTCCGTTACACAGCATTTTTAGATAAGAGATAAAACTAAACAGGGCCTTTAACTAAAATCTTACATGATCTGCATAGTTAGCTATTACTTTTTCACTGGGAAAGTTTTGAAACTTACCTCTGGGATGCTTATGCTGTTAGCTGTGATATCACGTCTTTGTTCCTCAGCCAAACCGGCGCGTTTTTTTTGGGTGCGCCCCCTGCTGTCGGGAAGGCTGAACAACAACAACTCAATGCATCACGTGACTTTTGGCAGAAATTTACCGCAGAGGGTGTGGAATTGTTTCATACGCGAACAAAGGCTGTTTTGTGCGAGCAGAGACCGTTTTGTACTCGGGGAAAACTTATAAATGATATTTTGAGTGCAACTTTATGGGACAGTTTGCACTTTTTTTGGGTTAAACATATCTTTTTGTGTGCAAAACAAGTTATATTTGTGTGCAACACATTTTTTTGTGTACAACGTTTTGGCATAAAACTATCTCCATAATGTGTTGTCCTGTTTTGGATTGTTGAACCTGTCCAGGGTGTAACCCTGCTTCTCAGCCAATGACCGTTGGAAAAGCACCATCCCACCTGCCCCTGCAATGAAAAATGGATATAGACAATTGATAAAAAATAGAAGTACTGTTCAAGTAAACATGATTATGATGAAGACTGGTATTTTTGCCCTCCATCTTTTAGTGTACAGTGGGAGTCTCCAAGCTAATGTGTTTGGATAGCCACCCTGAAATAATTATATTGGTGTATTATATTTGAACAAAAGAGGACAATTACAAGAGTTCAGTTGCTGAGACATATTTCTTTAATGTAGAAACTTTATACAATTGACTGGATCAAAAATAAAGTTAGGAATGTAAACAAATATATATAATTGATTTAGATACTGTGTAAGCATCTGATCCACCTACCCATCCACATACATACCATTTTTCTGCGTGTGCAGAGTAGACTGGATGGTAATGCTGCCACAGCCTTCGTTTCTGTCAGATTATCAACCACAGTGGCTAACAGAGCAGAGAATGGAGCCCACAGCAATCTAGCAGTGTTGAATTGAAGTGCCAGACCAACCAATTATGTTGTCAGCACTCGCACTGACAAGAGTGCGCCACTGCACCATTGTGATCATTTTAGTGCAAGGGCCACAGAGAACACACACATGCACCAAAACACCAGCTGGAGCCAGAAAAATAACACTCATCTTGTCCCTGCAGCCCATTGCCCCATCAGAACAAATAAGGAGCTTTCAGTTCCTCATGGAACACACGCTGTTACACTGAAATACTGAAGAATACACACAACCTGCATAACAAGATACATCTAGAGGATGAGATAAGTTGCTTCTCTCCAAACCTGTCAAACTAAACATACACACACATGCTCGTTTTTTTGAGAACTTAAAGGACAAAGATAAAGCTTGGTGTACTGGTGGCACAATGAATACACAGAACTGTGCCCACAGTGCAATGAGTGGGTTGGGAAATTGTGTGACCATTGAGTGTATTTGAAATAAAAGTAAACACAACACAAAACAAAGACGGAGCATGTTTTGTGTTCTTGGACAAATTCCTGCGGACAAGCATGCTATTAGCTGAAAAATTAGTTCAATCTATGTTGTGAAGTTTATTTGTTGAAGCATGGTCAATATATAGACAGCTGCTCTGTAGGAGCTCAGTTAAAAGCTGAAAACTTATTTGAGACCCAGCATTCCTCTGAATAAGATCAAGTAATCTCCTGTGAGCCCCTAAGTGATAAATGTATTTACTTAGTCAAAACTGTGGCATTGCTTCAAACAGTGAAACAGATGAGTTTTGTTAAACATATGAACATGATGTTATACAATACCTCAGATGATTGAAACAGTATTCATGATACATAATATGTTTCTAATATGTTCCAGTGTATGCTCTATCACTGTACATAATAGATTTATCCAAAATCAAACAGTTCTTAAATAGAGAGGTGGGCACAATTAAACAAGTGCATTCATTCACGGAGAGATTTCTTAGTTGATCTGCACATGTGCATCTGAATCTAGGTTTTAATTCTTATAAGCGTGTGCAGAAAACCAACAACTGGCAGACCAAAATACTTTTTGGTAACGAGTTGTGCAGCAACAGCAGCAGAGAATGTAAGCAGCTCAAAGTCAACTTGAAATTCTGTGTTTTGTTTATAGTGAGGGTTTAAGTGGCAGGCTGTACATATCCAAACTGTATCCAAAGGACAACATCTATCACATAACTCTGACAATTTTCTCTTTTTTTCTGGTAATGTGTTGCATGGCTATAAAAAAGTTATTTATAATGCTACTAATTATGGTTAAGGGGAAGTCATAAGAGTAATGTTAATTCTGAATGGTAAATGGATTGCATTTATATAGTGCTTTTTCCAATCATACTGACCACTCAAAACGCTTTACACTATAGCCACATTCACCCAATCACACTCACTAACACACACACATTCATACACCAATATGCGGATCGGTAGTCAACTTCTGACTTACGATATTGGGGGGGGGGGGGGGGTAATCAAGCAAGATTAATGTAGAAACAAGAGGGTTAATGATTTCTTTTAAAAAAAAGTGAATCTAAGATATTACATTTTTGACAGTTGCTTTCTGCTGATGCATAAGATATGTCATCATCCACAAATTGTCAAACTGTCCATTTTAGAGTGCCCCCAAAGGATCTTTCTATATCGGACAATTACATTTAAGGTTATATACCTGATTTAAAAACAATTAAGGACTAAATTGTTCTTATGTAGCTCTAAAATATGATCAGATTCACCCAAAATTTTTATGTATTGTAGTTCTAGCTTAGTTTCAATTTTCAGAAGTTAAATTTTGTTGTCTACATGTTTTTCTCAGCATTAGCCCTATTCAGCTTTGATGTGTGCAGCTTTTAGGTGTCATAGCTAAACCTATAGTCATGACCCCACTGCACCCAGTTTACGTTTAAAGAACCGCAAAAAAAAAAAAAAATATGAAAAAGTGGAACAAATCGCATCATAAACTGTAAACAAAGTAAAAGTGCAAACTAACAACTGTCTGTAGATGTGTCTGTTGCCATGGAGGCAGTTATCAGCTTTTAGATGTTGTCCTTCCTCAGAGTCACTCACTGACTCTCCCTCCTTCGGTCTTAAGAGGCCCGATGCATCTATATTGATAGCCACCTGTTAGTGGACATTTCAGCACCTCTGTCTGATAAAACATTGATGCATGTTTCACTATTTCACTGGTTCTTATTCTGTTAAATTGCCCCTCATCTTTATTTTCTGATCTTCCCATGAGACATCAGTTAGTGTGGCTGTCTCCTTCCCCTAACCGTGTGTGATCAAATATGAATGTCTGTCCTTTCTACTTTTGTCCCTTTCCTTTTACCACTTACCAGAAGTTTACCCAAGTGTCTCTCTGATGAAATATAGATGCATACCTTCTTTTACTTTTTTTCTTTCCACCACTTACATGGTATGTCAGCTTTCAATAACTATGGTAGAAAATAAATGTGTGAGTGTATTGCTGGAGTGGTAAGTGCAAGCTTATACTCTTCCATTCCATAGGCAATTACGTATATCCTTTATAAATGTGAGTTATTCTATATGGTTTTACTGCTGAAATAGATGCTGTTTGTTGCTAATGTGATTGCTCTTTATTTTTTTTACATACAGTGGTTTGAAAGACAAATTCTGATACCTTAAAATTATTAAAAAAAATTAAATAAGGTGGTGGGGATGCTTTCCCTAGTCAGGGACAGACTTAATAGGCAAGGCAAGTTTTTTGCATAGCGCATTTCAGTAACAAGACAATTCAAACCACTGTACATGAATAGACTATGAGAAAATAGAACATACATAGGAAAGTAATTTAAAGGGCAGTCTCTGTAATGTGGTGCACATGAAAACCTGACAGGAAAACATCAAAGTGGCTAGTCATTGTTAAGAAGGTATTTAATTGTTGAAACAGAGCTTTTTCAACATTCTTATTGATAAAGGGGAGGTTTAAAATGGGCCTATAGTTCTGCGTTAGTTTATCCAAATTGTTGGTTTTCAACAATGGTTTCATAACTGCTATCTTTAGAGACTGGGGGAACACACCTGACAGAAGGGTGGGAGGGTCAGAAAGGTGGGGAGTCGTTAAAGTCGTTAGTTGGTGTACCATTTCTTCTATGCTTTTGTATTTTATTTGGGTGATTTGGAATATTTTGTAAAAAAAATATTTGGTAAAAAACAGTTCTAGTTTAAGACAACTTTGGTACTGAACTTGATATGGATGTACAGACTGTCGCTCTAACCTTTTGCACTTTCACAGTAAACAATTTAGCAACTTTGTTGCAGGTCCTCGTGGATCAGAAACCAAATTCACAGGGGGATTTGTTAACCTGTCGGCCGTGGCAAATAAGACACAAGCATTATGAATGTTTTTGCTGATGGTCTAAGACAAGAAAGATTCCCTTTGCATTTTTCAGTTTTAAGTTATATCTGTGAAGTATCTCTTTATAGATGCCATAGTGAACCTTGAGTGTAGTCTTTTGCGACCTGCTTTCAGCTTTTCGACAATCCCTTTTTTCACCTCTAACTGCTGGAGAGTTTCTCCACTGATTTCTTCTTCCCAGAAACAACCTTCCCATCAATAGGTGAAATGCAGTCCATGATGTCAGAAACGTTAGACACTATAGAAGACTAAAGATAAAGGGGGACTAGATCTTCCTAACTTCCATCACTACTTCTTAGCAAATAGGCTAGAATACATCTCAAAATGGATAAAACATAATCCCTTAGATAAGCCCTGGCTAGACACAGAACAGAAAATATGTAATAATATAAAGATTTCTAATTTGCCATTTATTAGCTCAAATATAACGCAGCATACATGCTTTAAAGAAATCAACATAAGCTCTTCTCTGACAGCATGGTGTGAGTTTGTAAAATATCGGAGTCATCACTTATCCCATGCAGCCGTAGACCCATCTGCAATAATCCTGACATCCTACAAAAAAATAATATGATAAACTTTCCATGTTGGAAGAATAAAGGCATTGAATACCTGGAACATATATTTGAAGGAACAGAGTTTATCACATTTGATAGATTAAATATACAAAATGGTATTAATAAAAATAAATTCTTTGAATATCAACAAATCTATAATTAAAAATAAATGTAAGCATATTAAAGGTGGTTTACAAATTCCAATACATATATTAGAGTTCCTGGATCTAAACCACCCAAAACTACTGTCTAAATTATACAAGACACTGTCTAAACTAGATAATTCATTGTATTATCCTATTTTGAAATTGGAAGAGGATTTAACGGTCAACTTTGAACAAATCAGCTGAGCTGTTTAAGAACTTTCAAAATGACTAGAAACCCAAATTTACAATACAATACAAAATCACAGAGTACACTATACAGGTCAGATATTATTTAGGATGGGTTTTGCTCAAATATCTGCTCACAGTGCACAGGCAATGGTCCTGACAATTATATTTATGCACTATGGTTATGTACACCTGTTCCGAGGTTCTGGGTCCAGATATGTAAGGACTTTTCAAGGTGAGTGAGTCGTAAAATTTCACCTTCCCCCTCAGTTTGCTTCCTAACTTAGATGAAAGCTGTTTGCCTTATGTATCGCAAAGAAAACTATCCTCATGAATTGGAAAAGCAAAAAAAATCCTCAATATCAATCAGTAGAGAGATCTTTTGTTGGATCATATTAGTCTTGAGACAGCATCTGCAGCCACATCAAATCCATTTCTCTGGGCTCCTTTGATCGGCTCCTTTACTTAGTGGGGGTGGGGGGCTGTGGGATGTGTCCTGTAGAGCATAGTGGTATATTCAGGGGTGCTTGGGTCTTGGGGCTCTGAGGGGGTAACTGGTGGGTCCGTCCCCCGGGATCTGTGACCACCACTTGGACGGGGCATGGGGAGCCTTAGGGCGGCTGCTTGCGATGTTCTTGTGGAGTTCTGCGCTGGCAGACGTGGGTTACTGGCCTGGTAGTTCTGGTGCTGCTGGGTGGGTCTAGGGTGGGATTATGTTTTCTTCCTTCAGTGGCGGCTCCCGGGTGTCCCGCTCCTTCTCTCGGTCCTGGTTCTGGCTGTCCCTCTGTGCTGATTCAATAAGGGGAACAGGGGTCAGCCTGGTTTGGACGGGCACAAGTTTTGTTTTTGTTTTTTCCCCGGATGGCCCGGAGGTCGGGTGGGTGGGTTCGGGGGGGGGGGGGTTGGGTATGTCCTAGTTTGCGGTTGGCTTTTGTGCCCTCAGGTGGTGCGGCTGGGGGGGCGGGGGGTAAAATATATATATATATATATATATATATATATATATATATATATATATATATATATATATATTAGGGCTGGGCAACGATTAAAATATTTCATCGCGATTAATCGCCCTGATTAATCGCCTTGATTAATCGTGATTAATCGCATTGTATTTACAAACTCCAAGAATGAATTCAAAAGTACATTAAACATTAAAATAAAAGAGCACTTTTATTTTAATGTTCTGCTGCCATATGAACAAAAGTGTTGTAACATTTGTAGCACTTGTCAGTAACACATATTTAGTGTAAAGCTCAACTTAAACATGTAAAACAAAAAATAGCAATAATAATAAATTAAAGCTTATTGCCACTGACAGGGAATTCTCTTTATGGGGAAAAAATCTACCAAAAACAGGCAATTTCTGAGGTAACAGCAGGGAGCAGCATTACCATTTTATGTTCAATACCAAAGTTTAACTTGGCAGTGGTTACAACTAACTTGTTTCTGTCATATTCGATGCTGGAAGAACTTTAAACTGAAATGCTTGCTAACTCGATATGCTTGCGTTGCTTGTGTTTATTTGACGTTGACACGCGTTTTTTTGTTGTTGCTTTCTCGCGTGCATATAGTGAATGGCAGGGAAAAACAGGCAAAAACACATGGATACTTTGAAACGCGAAGCGACTTCACAGACGGCGTCTAAGCAGACCCCCCCTCGCTCCGCTCCGCACAAAACTTGTTCCGTTTGCCAACTCACCGCCTCGCCTAAGCAAATAGCGTACCGCGAGCGAGCTATTTTTAGAAACGTAAAGTCACATCACGTGGTACGCAGTAGGGCAAGCTTGTATAGTCCGTCGCTGTTTCGCTGTAAAAGAGACGTGCGTTACCCTTGGTTTTACTCGGTAAACGACTGCTTTTTCCAAATCTAAGACCATGGTTTTTAAACATTGTTGCTATGGAACGGGCAACAGCGACTCGAGGTACGCTGATCGGCCGCATATGAAGGATGTTTTCTTCAAGACTGCCAAGGAGAAATGTGTGCGCTGGGTACACCGGTGCGGTCAGCCTACACAACAGTTCAACCCGGAAAAAGTTACCAAATTCAAGTACATATGTAGCAAGCATTTTGTTGGAGGAAAGGGCCCAACCGAAGAACATCCAGACTCAATTCCAGCGACATCAAGTAGTGAACAGGTAAGAGTATTTTGGTGGCCGACATGTTAATAATGAAGCGCCTGCTACCATGATAGCATATAGGCTATCATGGTAGCGCCCCTGCTACCATGATAGCATATAGGCTATCATGGTAGCAGGCGCTAACATAATACCCTGCAACCAGGATAGCCTACTCAAAAACATTTCAAATAAGACAAACATTAAACATATACCGATCCCTGGACGGACGCCATGATCGCCGCGCAGGAAAAAAAAAACAAAGCTTACCGTTCGATCAAGTCGGCCCGTTTTCCGGTTTTTTAAGCCCTCGACACTCAAGCCATCGTTTGAGCTGAAGGTTGGTGTGTTCTTCGACAGTGCGGCCAGTAATCCGTGCGCCTGGGACATCGTCTTGGGAAAGTTTAACGGCTATAAAGTCGGTCATATCGCTGTTTCTGTTGCGTGTGTAATAGCTGGTTGCTACGGGCGTTCTCTACCTGTATGCCCTACCTAAGCGGCAAAAGGGGCGTTGCTCTTAAGACGGTGACGTGACGTGCGCGGTACGCTATTCCTGCGGGAAACACCGCCTTCCGCATGTCGGCTTTGTTTTTTTCCGGCCAGCACCTTTCTTACTCTGAATCCGAGGCTTGGCTGACAGCGAGGTTATTGGCGCATTATCGCCACCTACTGTTCTGATTCAAACCCCTACACCGCAGCAACAGACCTTCACAAAATAAAAGCATGTGAGCAACATGCGTTAACGCGCGTTAAAGAAAATATCGCCGTTAATAGTCTAATGAGTTAACGCGAAATTAACGCGTTAACTTGCCCAGCCCTGATATATATATATATATATATATATATATATATATATATATATATATATATATATATATATATATATATACAGAAGTAATATACATTCTGTAGACTGTGCGTTAATGTAACGCAGAAGCTTGTAAGTCCTGAACGGGGGAGATACAGTGACAATAAAGAATCTTTGAATGTAACCAAAGCCCCATTTAAACTGCCCTTGTTAAACCGATCCATGCCGAGCTCGGTCCGAGCTTGGATCAGTTAACCAAGCCGAGCTTGGTTCTGACAACCGTTTACACATCACGCTATCTCGGTTCCTTGGTTTCCTCGCCTCCTAGTGCTATCTGTGGTACTACTGCTCTCTTGGATTGAAGGAGGAAATCAAGCAGATAAAAATGGCGGCGCCCGTAACCTTCAGGAAGTTATGTTTGGTTATTTTTTGTTGTTTGCGGAGAGTCCAGCGAAGACAGCAACTTTTGGTGAATTTACTTGACAGAGTCGTTTTTTGGGAAGTGGATAAGACAAATGAACGTCTAATCAGGATTTACAGATGCAGGAAACAACGACAGACGCTGAGTTTTATCACACTGCTAAGCAGAATCATCACTGTAAATCGTGTGTCACAGTAGGGAAGCTAGTATTTTTTATGAATGTCTGAAATGTCAGCTGTCTGTAAGGAGATGACGTGGTCTGCTCATGCGCTCTTTGTTATTGGAGAACCGGGCCAGAAAAAAACCAGGCCGAGCCCACACATGGAACTGGTCTGCATTTAGTGCGGTCCGGTTGTGTCTGGCTCGGTTCAGTTCAGTTTGCGTTTCATTTACACTCGATAGTTATCTCGGTTACCGAGCTCGGTTACTGGTCTCGGCACGGTTAAAAAAGGGTAGAGTAAATAGGGTACATGTTTCTGTTAAGAACATGACATCAAGATCTTGGTCAATAAGGATGTCATTAATTAACAATGATTTTTCAGAAAGATTCATCCATCCATCCATCCATCCATCTTCTGACTTAATCTCTCATGGGGAAGCCTCTGACTGAATACACTTAGTTGTTGTAGAACAGTCTGATTAAGAAAGTGCTTAAGGTTGTCCATAATATTTTTAATACAATAAGGAATCCTTCTTTACAAAGTCATCTCAAGAGGGTCTAGATAAGTACCCAGAACAGAACCAGTCTTCTTTATTCGCTTGTTGAGCTTCTTTAAGTCAGTTGCTCTGATGCTGCTACCCCAACAGATGATGGCAGATCTTCTGGTCTATCGCAAAGATAGACCAGAAGATCTGAAGCAACCTGCTGCAAACCCTGAGGGACCTAAGCTTCCTCAGGACGTACAGTCTGCTCTATCCCTTCTTGCAGACAGCTTCACAGTTGCGACTCCAGTCCAGTTTGTTGTCCACATGAATACTGAAGTATTTATACTCCTCATCCACTTCTTCTCCCAGTATGGTAATTGTGTTGGTCCTATTCCTGTTTCTTCTGAAATTTACAATCATCTCCTTTGTGTCATCCACATTCAGGTTGAGATGCTTGTTTCCACACCATGCCACAAAGCAGTCCAACAGCTCCCTGTACTCAGCATCCTGTCCTTCTGTTATGCATCCAATAACAGCAGAGTCATTTGTGTATTTCTGCAGATGACATGGGTCTGTCTTGTATTGGAAGTCTGAGGTGTGAAAGAGTGAAACAGCATGGTAAGAGTACATTACCCGGTTGTGCTCCTGGGCTGCTGGCTACCTGGTTAGACACACAACCGTTCAGTCTCACAAACTGTGGTCTATTTGTCAGGTAGTCTCTGATCCAGGTGATTGTTGAGTACTCCACCTAGGTCTTCTGACAAATAAGGTGAAATTGTGGTAAATGCACTGGCAAAATCAAAGAACATGATCCTCACAATGCTGTCTGCCTTGTCTAAATGACGGTGGATTTGTAAGATAAGATAAGATGCTTTATTGTCATTATACATACAAGATACATACAACAAAATTTCGTAGATCAGATGGTGGGTTAATCTGAGCTGCTGCGACTGAGCGCGCTGTCACAAATGGCCGACGTGACCACTGTCTCTTTCAGTGGTTGGGGAAACCGTAGCGCCCAGAGGAAACCTACGCAAACACAGGGAGAACATGCAAACTCCACACAGAAAGCCCAGGACTCAAACCAGAGACATTCTTGCTGTGAGGCAAGAGCGCTAAACACTGTCACCATGCCAGCTTTTTTTATATGATAAAAAGATTGCTCCAGGTGAGGCAGTTGTACGATGGTATCTTCAACTCCAACTCCATGGCTATAAGCAAACTTCAGGAGATCCTGATAGCTGTTTATTCAAGTGGATCAACAGGAGTCTCTTTAGGACCTTCATGATGTGGAAGGTGAGGGCAACATTTCTAAAGTCACTGAGGACAGATGTGTGAGTTTTCTTTGGTACCGGAACAATACAGGAGGTCTTCTACAACACTTGAACCTTATCCTTGGTCAGAATAATAGCTCCCATATACTTGGAAGTACTGTGCATATACTGTGAGCCGCGCTGACTCTCCACAGATGTTTTACCCTTCATAGTTGAGCCTACATTTCTTGTGGCAAATTCCTACAATTCCCACACTTTCTGCAAGCGGGAAGAAGTGGCAGAACAGATGCTAAAATGTTTGATTGGCTAGCTGAGCACCTGGAACTATTTCTTTCCCAGTGGGAACCCACCACAAATCTGTCATTGCGAACAGAAAGGGACTGTGGTGCTGTGCGTCCTTGCAACTGATTGTTGGAGCAGCTCATTGTATCAAGCACATTAAACTCAAAAACAGTTTGATGTGAAGACTTCTCACCGCCAAGCAATTTATAGTGTGACACCATGTACACCGCAGCAAAAATTTAGCTCTGCGTGTACCTGTCTGGCCGGAGTCTGCGCAGCGTTGGCCTATACTAGGCGCGGATGTCCGCGAACTCATGTCTGCACAAGTATGTGGGGGCCTTAAGGTTGAAGAGATGCTGTAGAATCCCAGAGAGTTGTTCTGCACAGGCTTTCGGGACTCTGGGGTGGACACCATTTGGACGTGCATGGGGAGGCAAAGGGAGAAACACCATATTTTGCTGAGAACAAACATGCAGGAGCAGAAGGGTCCATGGCTGAGGCGGAAGATGACTATTTGGCTCTTGGCAGGAGAGGAGGATGCTGAGTTGGTTCCTGAGCTGAACCAGCTGGAGAATGTGTTCAGTTCATTGGCTCTGTCCAGACTTCCATCTGTCTGATCCTACTCCTGCTTGAAGCCTGTGTTCTTCATCCATGATCACACATTTATTATACTGTTCTACTGTATCTTGCTCTCCAGCTTCTTCCTGTACACCTTCTTGCTTTATCTTATCTTGATTTTAAGTATCTTCTGTATACTCCTCAGTGGTTCCTTATCTCCCTTCTGGAAGGCTCTTTTTTCTCATTCAGCTTTTTTCTCATTAAGCAGATTCTTTGGTTCATTTTATCCAGAGTTTGTTGTTGGGGAAGCATATCATTGTTCTGGTGGGGATGGCGTTGTCCATACAGAAGTTTATATAGTCAACCACACACTCAGTCATGGCACTGACGTCCTCTCCATGTGGTTGGCACAGTGCATCCCATTCTGTTGCCTCAAATCAACTCCTAAGGGTTCCTCAGCTTGTTGTAACTATTTACTCACAGTTCTCTTTAATGCAGTTTGAGAAACAGGCTTAAATTCTGTTTAAGATTGTGATCTGATTTGCTAAGAAAGGGTCTTGCCTTAGAGATGCATGAGTCTTTGATATTTGTGTAAAACAAGTCCAGAGTTTTGTTTTCTCTAGTAGAGCAGGTGAAAAACTGTTAAAAAGTTGGTAGTGTAGCAGAGAGTGAGGCATGAAAAAAGTCACCAGATGTTGCCACAAGTGTATTGTGGTGTTGTGCCTGTAGCTTATCCACAGCTGAGCTGATTACATCACAGGCGCTTTTGGCAACAGCTGATGGTGGAACATAGACTTTTCCCAAAATAACACTGGTGAACTCTCTGGGTAAATAAAATAGACAAAAACTCACTGCTACCACTTCAATATCTGGGCTCCAGAGAAGAAACTTCACAGTGACATGTCCTGGGTGACACCATTGTTTGTTAACCAGCACCACCAATCCATCACCTATTCTCTTGCTGGAGTTGGGAATATGATCATGCAGCCATGTTTCAGTAAAACACATAATACAGTGTTCCCTATATTCTTGTTGGGTCCTTGTTAAGGGTTAGAGTTCCTCCAACTTGTTTCCCAAAGATTTCAGATAGTCCATAATAATCCGTGTAATGGATGGCTGAAATTTCCTCCTTCTTTCTCTTCTTTCTATTCTTGCTCTGCATCCTCTGTGCCTTTTTTTGTGGGACGTAGCTTAAGTATTATTTTAGTTTTGATACCTTAGAGGTGCAATGTGAAAGTTCAAGGATTTTTGCAGACGTCTGACCACTCTCACGACAAGTTGAAATGACACCAGTGTCCTGCACGCGCATGGGCGAAGAGAAGAAAAGGTAACCGTTAGGACTTCACAGGTTGGTTTTTAAAAAAATAGAGGTGTAATGTCTTCTGAGGTAAGAAAGTTAGAAATATTATTTTGTCATATAGTATTATATAGAAATAATATTTAATTTTGAACAGAAATGTTTTGTATTGAGTCAATAATGATTTTTTTAAGGGAAAAACACAGCTACCATTTTTAATAAGGTCAATAGTGGAAGGGACGGACTGGTCAGGAGCACCTTTCCCGGTGCTCTCAAAGGTGGCCTGGCCTATTTGCCCGGTCCAGTCTGCTCAGTAATCTCAAAGGTTTGGGTGGCTCTTGATAACAAACTATCCATGCCTTCATGTGCTGGCTCGGTCGGGTCTCTGCCAGACAGATTGCAGAGGGAAAACACTGGTACCCCTCCCCCCCCTGTTATTTTCTGAGGAGGCCGATGCTCTCTGTCACAGCAGCGCTGTTGCCAGCAACTTTTCAGACCTGTGCTCCACCGATTTATTCTTTCTCAAAAAAAGTAACTTATTTTTTCTGTGTTATTGGGGACTTCGCTGTGAAAGCACCATTTGTTCTCCAGTTACTTGAGGGAGTCATGATAGCCTTTACACTTCTGTCGTCGGTCTCAAAGACAGCGGCCTCGTCCTGGTAGCAAACCCCGCTAGTACTGCAGGCAGGTATAAACTTCAGTGTGGGCTTTGTAACCAGAACGAGGCAGTAGCAGCTGTCTGTGAGACTGAAGTGGAAGGGGAATCAAGGTTAGCACATGAACGTCATGGATTGTTATCAAGAGTTATCAAGTAGTTGGATGGAAATGAGGAGTTGACTGGATTCACCATTTCTGCTGAATATGTGCCCCTGACGCAGCAGATACAAATTTTGTCAGAAGTAAAAGATCTCTGTCACAGCATCTTATCTTATTAGCAAAAAGAGGGCCAACTGCTTACCCCTTTTCATTCCCAGGGCAAAACGGAGCTCCCTCCACTGCATAAGAACTGCCTCGATAATGCAGCTTAAGCGAAAATTCAGACTGAAGAAACTCTATTGCCTACCTCCATCAATCAGGGACTCATCCGCCTCCGACACAAGCCAATCAGTTTTGAACTGCTCCTCCTCGAAGCCAATCAGGATCCTGGGTCCATCTTAAAAGAACTCCACATCTTCATCTCAGCCTTCTGCTCAGCGAGCAAGCGGTGGCATGCCGCGTCTGGTTTGGATTCTGATGACTGGATTCAAGGGATAATAAGTTATCCTGAAATCCTCCTGCCATAGGAATACCGTCTAGCTGCACATCTTGCTTTCCAACCTCTGTTTTCGTCAGCTCCGATTCCTGGCGCAAAGAACTCGCAAGCGACGCAGAAGCGTCTCAACTCTGCCTAAGTTCCGGTCAGCTTCGTTCTCAAACTGATCCCGCAGTCCCGTGGGGCTGGCTCTTGGTTCGCGGATCCGCCGACTCATCCGGGACCTCCTCTGGTTTTCATCGGCTTTGCGGCGCCACCTTGCCGCTCGTCCCGGCCGCAACTTTTCAGCCGGTTCTACTCTCTCATTCACTCGCTAATGCGTTCGGAGCCAGCTCAGGTAATATGTATTCACCCATGTTCGTCCTCTATTCAGGCGAACGTATTTCATTTTACTGTTTGTTTTCGTTTTCTTCTTCTTCTGGTGTTGCCGGTAGCCACCGGGCTTGTGGTGGCATTGCTGCCACCTACTGGTTGGAGTATGAAGTGCATTTTAAATTCAGCAATTGATAACAATTGTTGTTAAACCGCTGCAACTCTGGTGCAGTTTGGCATCCGCTTGGACTGGTCTGCATGCAGCCTGCCCTGCCATGTTCCCTGCATTCTCTGCCATATTCCCTGCGTTCTCTGCCATGTTCCCTGCGTTCTCTGCCATATTCCCTGCGTTCTCTGCCATATTCCCTGCGTTCTCTGCATGCTCCCTGTGTGTTCCCTGCGTTCTCTGCCATGTTCCCTGCGTTCTCTGCCATGTTCCCTGCGTTCTCTGCCATATTCCCTGCGTTCTCTGCCATATTCCCTGCGTTCTCTGCCATATTCCCTGCGTTCTCTGCATGCTCCCTGTGTGTTCCCTGCGTTCTCTGCCATGTTCCCTGCGTTCTCTGCCATGTTCCCTGCGTTCTCTGCCATGTTCCCTGCGTTCTCTGCCATGTTCCCTGCGTTCTCTGCCATGTTCCCTGCGTTCTCTGCCATGTTCCCTGCGTTCTCTGCCATGTTCCCTGTGTGTTCCCTGCCATATTCCCTTCTATGCTCCCTGTGTGTTCCCTGCGTTCTCTGCCATGTTCCCTTCTATGCTCCCTGTGTTCCCTCCCATGTCCCCTGGATGCTTCCCACCATACTCCCTGCTATGATTGTTCATTCATCACGTGCATGGCCTGGACCTCAGCATTTTTGGGGGGGAACATCCCTATTCTCATACATCTGTTTATCTATGTTAAAGTATAAATCATGTTTCCTGATTTATGTTTCCTGCTGAGGTCCAAGTATTTCGATTTAGACGTTCCCCTTTGCAAGCCTTTCAGTTCCAAGTATCATCCTGAGACTGACCATCTCTATTCATTCACCTCAACATACACCTCACCTCATCTCCCCATTCATCTCACTCAACTTTGGTAGGCCTTCGCGGCAACCGGCCTGTTTGATGCACTGGCCTCGACCTCTGCAAATTTTGGGGGGAAATATCCCTATTCTCATACGCCTGCTTATGCATATTGAAGTATAATTCAGCGTGAATTTTTCCTGCCGAGGTCTGAGCGCCAAACTCTTAAAATATTGTATCAATAAAATTCTTCTAATTGCCTTTTCTTTCTGTGTGAGTTTTTCAGATTGAAATGCAGCTTAAGCGAAAATTCAGACTGAAGAAACTCTATTGCCTACCTCCATCAATCAGGGACTCATCCGCCTCCGACACAAGCCAATCAGTTTTTGAACTGCTCCTCCTCGAAGCCAAACAGGATCCTGGGTCCATCTTAAAAGAACTCCACATCTTCATCTCAGCCTTCTGCTCAGCGAGCAAGCGGTGGCATGCCGCGTCTGGTTTGGATTCTGATGACTGGATTCAACCCACCTCCATCCCCTTTTCCACCATCGTAGCACAGCTCCGCCTGGCTTTCCTACGGTCCTCCTTCAACCTCGTCCCTATCAGAGTGTAATTCCTCCTGGACTCTTATGGAATTCCCAGTCACTCCTTAAAACGGTCCGGCAGAAGACCGCCATGTTTGAGCCTGGTTCTGCCAGAGGTTTCTTCCCAAAGGGGAGTTTTTCTTCTCCACAGTCGCTTCATGCTTGCTCATCATGGACAGTTCATGCAAACCTGTGTTTATCAAGTTGGACATCTAGCTCAAACAATTCAGCATATGGACTGAACAAACTTTGTTTATCTCCACTCCACCACCAGTTTCAGACCCGGGGGGAAATATCCCTATTCTCATACGCCTGCTTATGCATATTAAAGTATAATTCAGCGTGAATTTTTCCTGCCGAGGTCTGAGCGCCAACTCTTAAAATATTGTATCAATAAAATTCTTCTAATTGCCTTTTCTTTCTGTGTGAGTTTTTCAGATTGAATTTACTCTGGTTTTGTTCCTTTGCTTATCTGAGTCCATTTTTTCCCCTTTTCTTCACACTAGAGATTTTTATTTTTACTCGTGTGGAGTTTGTGTTGGTGTCTGAGAAGAGCTTGTTGCGGTTCTTTTGTGGTCCATCTCTAAAACAGTTGGTGTTCTCTAATGCCTCAGTGGCAGCGGAGACTATCAACAAAGTAAGTTGTGAACAGTTCAAACTGTTTGAATGAGAGCGTGCAGCACGTCACACACACATACTTGCCCAGATGATTTAGCCACAATCTCTCTCTCATAAACTGACTAATGGGGCCTATAGAGGCAACTTCGGTAAATAGAACATAACTCATTTTACACGTCAGGCAATTGGAAGGAATATATGCCAAAGAAAATAAATGTTTAACTTTAAAACTTGTGCAATGCACCTTTTTTGGGGTCCTGTCTGGCAATGTGCCATTCAGAATTGTCTTATTGCCAAAAAGAGCCTAACAGATTTTACTTTCACAAGTGGAGCCTTACTGCTTTCACCACAGTGCTCCGCTTGATTTATATATATGCAAGAAGATTTATTAGAATTTATGCCGGGACTAATTCATGTTAAATGGACACTGAAAACAGGA